>NC_060143.1:395183329-395305829 GCF_021461385.2 Schistocerca piceifrons | reverse complement strand
GCCAAGAGGTAACAATGGCAGAAAATTAAGAGGGACAGAGACGAATGGGTAAAACTTGCGGGACACTTAGAGAGGTGAGCTGGAAGTGGGGGTAGTACAACCCTGAGAGTGAGGCTCACAATGCTGAGTAGGGTGCAGCAAAGCTGCAGACAGGCAGGCGCGAAAAAGAAGACGAGAGAGAAACAGGGCAGGTACAGAAACGAATGGAGAAGGTGTGAACCCGCCAAACAGATAAAAAAGAGAGATTAAAGATCATGGAAACAAATAATTTTTACCGATTTTATAATTCATAAATTAATTGCCTGAGCAGCATACGAGGTGAAAATGGAAGTACTGTTACAAAATTTACATAATCACACACACAGAAGAATATTAAAAATTCTCACAACAGTCTTCTGCATTGTAAGAGATTAATTAGCAACGTTGTCGTTTTTGCCCATATCAGGAAAATATGAGAATCTTCCCCTTACTCAGCACGTCCTATTACACATGCGTAACTGGTGCGTGACTAACGAATTACGCTGAACAAAAGGTGAACACAGTTACATGAAACCACATTTCTGCTTCCAAAGTGATAACAGTGTGAGAAAGTCGACTGTCAACAAGACAGCTGTATCAAACAGAGAGTGAAGTCATAACGTTCAGCCGACACGCCATTTTACTCTCTGATCTGAGAGATCTGCCACGAACAGATAGCTACAAGCTGATACACGGCAGCTTGTTATTCGTCCGACAGCGTTACGGGGTATTTGTTTGATCAGACTGTTCCGTCGGTGGCCCACATGTGTCACGCGAGAGTAACGACTCAAAGGCGAGGGAGGTTAACAGATTATGTTTGCCACGGCTACCAGCCCACGTAACAGCTGGTAGCAAAACAGGACCGCGGCACCACGTACACAGGGAGATGTGAAGCCGTGATTTAACCGAGAAACGTCTAGCGACGCCGCCGTAAACATTGCTGCCTCTCCACAAAAAAATCGTGAAATAGTTTCCAAACTGTCAGTCTCGCAAATTTAATGGCGAACTCATAAACCAGTAATATAATAAAATCTGAAGGTAGACATGAGTCGTAATGTGATAGTCATCGGTGGCAACATTATAATTTCATAAATACTATCAAATGAAATGGCACCATCTACTTCTAGTAGATCATTCCCAGTGGAGTAATGAATATTCTTCCAGAAGCTTCATGATGATAGGATCCACAGTCTCTGTGAAATTTTTAAATGAAATTATTCCACTTTAGGCTTCTGAAACGTAGTTGTAATTTCGACACATGGTCAGTTTCAAGCTGTCTGAAAACACTCTATCGTCGAAGATAATACACGTAATTATGCAACTGACAAACGTTAAAGTGAAAATTTAGAAGCTACTTACATGGGATGTTGTAACCAAGTCAGTAATATAAAGTTGCGACATGCTGTATAAGAAAAGTTACATGTGGTGTTGTGAATTTATCTGCTGTTCCATATACCACACCAGCTAGAAAGTTGGTGAAATAATGATGTAAACACAGTTTTAAAAATAGCCTTTCCTCATTAACCGTATACAATTTTCAAACATAGGAATTATACAGCCAACCGGTTGCAAATAACTGATAAAATGCGTCGTCTTCTTACTAAAAAAAATATGGATGTAAAATTACCTTTCTCACTTAACAATAATTTAATAATTTTCAAAAAACAAAAAAAATCTTATTCACGATCTAAGGTCCACAGTTGCTTCTATACACTATTCAGTAGCATATAAAATCACTTGTGATACGTGTCCCGTTTATTATGTAGGACAAACTGGAAGACAATTTAGTGCCAAGCCGGCCGCTGTGGCCGAGCGGCTCTAGGCGCTTCAGTCCGGAACCGCCCTGCTGCTACGGTCGCAGGTTCGAATCCTGCCTCGGGCATGGATGTGTGTGATGTCCTTAGGTTAGTCAGGTTTAAGTAGTTCTAAGTCTAGGGGACTGATGGCCTCAGATGCAAGTCCCACAGTGCTTACAGCTATTTGAACCATTTGAATATAGTGTCAGGTAGAATGAACATTTATTGGGAGTAAGAGGCACTAAAGTAAATAATTCCACCATAGCACCCCATTTAAAAAACAAAATTGACCTGAAGCGACCCCTTCTAGTAACAAAAAACCAACGTCACATTATGGCCCCCGTTGTCCCATGCAACTTTTGTCCCACAAACTTTTCAGCTCCTGTCATACATTCGGAGTTATTATTGGTGGCATTAGTCAGTGGCTCACCCTGTATATATAATTATAAAGCGTATCTGTGCCAGGCAGATGGCAGCAAGAGAGGCAGATGTCAAGAATTTTGAGGCCTATTCACGATCACCCCCATACATATCACCTATTTACTCTTTTTTTAATATTTTGATACTTTTTTGAAACTATTTTCTCATTTTTCTCCAGGCAGGGGGAGGCCTCCCTCATACCTGCCACAGAATCGCACAGTCGCGTAACTATTTCTTCTTTTAGACAGAGGTACAGCATTATCACTATTGTCTTAATTAAAGATCACCACTGAAGTGAAAAGAAACAACGTAAACCTGAGCCCTGGAAGGGGATGAAAAATACACTGTAAGTAAGTAACTGGCGCTCCATCCCAGCAGGGAAAGACAACAAGTTCAACGTATAGAATGTACAGGGTAAAGCGAAGTTGGCGCGCTCAGGCTTCGCAGCGCGATTCCTCACACGTCAGCAATAAAAAAAATGTGTCTTAAAAAATTTCGTCCGGCGAGTACTACCGGCAGAAAATGGACGTTACAGAGTGATAATCTGGCAACACTGTAACCACATGTTGGTTAACTACCTCTGTAAGCAAATATTACCTCTGATGTACAATTCAAGCAGTGGCTAGAGTTTTTGGTTAGCATGCAGGTGGTCGAGGGTTCGATCCTAAGTTTGGGGCGCACTTTTTTTATTTGCTAATTCCATTCTGACATTTCATACTGTAATATACACCGTTTCTTAGGTCACATGTATCCTAAATTTACAATATTTTGTAACGCTGAACATAACGAATACGTGGTTAGGCAAACAAGAGATAGTTGAAACAAATGACCTGTCATGGGACAGAATAACTACAAAAACAATATCAATTTCGAGATGCTAAAGACGATAGCACAGTGCAACAACAAAACATTTACTAGTCATTTATACTACACGTAATATGACAGCTCAGATGTCGCGCATTAGTACCAGTGACAATAACAATGTCCATATTAATGGAAGCATGACCTTTACAACAGAATATGCTGTCCTCAGAATAACAGGTTCTCAAAGCGACGTCTCTCCACTTCCAAACATTTCGCAACCCACTGGATCATGCAGCTCTGGACCTTCCGCAGCAAAGCTGCGTCGACAGTAACAAGAGCAACATGAACACGCGCTACCAATTCTTCCACATTCGTCGGTTCCTTCAGGTGTCCCCATAGTAAGAAAACCAGGGGATTTAGGTCACGTGAACGCGGTAGTCGTACAACTGGGCCTCCACGCCGGAGCCATTTCCCTGGAAATGTTCTGTCCAAATACTGTCGCATATTAATTTCAGAGTGTCGAGGTGCTCCATCATGTTAGAACCATATCCTCTACCGAACAGGTAGTGGGACATCTCCCAGCGCATCAGCCACGTAGTTCGAGGGGAATGCATGATACCTTCGTCAGGCAACATGTAGGAGCCCAAGCACCTGTCGCTCAGTATTCCGGCCCAGACGTTGGTACCAAAGCGAACTTGATATCTGCGGCCGCGGGTGATGTGAGGGTTAACCTCACACCAATGGTAGGCATTGTGCATATTGATGACATCCTCACGAGTGAATGTTGCTTCATCCAACCATATTACGGTGCTCACGAAGTTATCATTAGCTTGCCATGCTCGTGCAGCTCGTTAACGACCGTGTGTAGTGAGACACGCAGCTGCCTTGCTACACTACGTGTACTTCGCTAAGGTTCTTGGTGTATGACCTCCAGAATAGCTTCCTCAGTAGCTGGGGTGCGGCGAGTCCGTGGACGATCTCTGTCACGCGATGGTGGAAGGAGACAACCTGACTCCTGAAGGCGAAGCTTCAGACGAAGAAACACATTTTTTTCTGGATGGCGTCGACGACGACATCTAGTAGCATATCCACGAGCGGCAATACCAGCCCAGTTATCAGATGCACCAAGGACCGGAAGCATATCCACATATTCAGCGTTTGTGTATGCCATACGTCTGCCACACTGGATTAGATGTTTACAACGAGAAAATTTGACACGTGTACGCATATACACTCCTGGAAATGGAAAAAAGAACACATTGACACCGGTGTGTCAGACCCACCATACTTGCTCCGGACACTGCGAGAGGGCTGTACAAGCAATGATCACACGCACGGCACAGCGGACACACCAGGAACCGCGGTGTTGGCCGTCGAATGGCGCTAGCTGCGCAGCATTTGTTCACCGCCGCCGTCTGTGTCAGCCAGTTTGCCGTGGCATACGGAGCTCCATCGCAGTCTTTAACACTGGTAGCATGCCGCGACAGCGTGGACGTGAACCGTATGTGCAGTTGACGGACTTTGAGCGAGGGCGTATAGTGGGCATGCGGAAGGCCGGATGGACGTACCGCCGAATTGCTCAACACGTGGGGCGTGAGGTCTCCACAGTACATCGATGTCGTCGCCAGTGGTCGGCGGAAGGTGCACGTGCCCGTCGACCTGGGACCGGACCGCAGCGACGCAAGGATGCACGCCAAGACCGTAGGATCCTACGCAGTGCCGTAGGGGACCGCACCGCCACTTCCCAGCAAATTAGGGACACTGTTGCTCCTGGGGTATCGGCGAGGACCATTCGCAACCGTCTCCATGAAGCTGGGCTACGGTCCCGCACACCGTTAGGCCGTCTTCCGCTCACGCCCCAACATCGTGCAGCCCGCCTCCAGTGGTGTCGCGACAGGCGTGAATGGAGGGACGAATGGAGACGTGTCGTCTTCAGCGATGAGAGTCGCTTCTGCCTTGGTGCCAATGATGGTCGTATGCGTGTTTGGCGCCGTGCAGGTGAGCGCCACAATCAGGACTGCATACGACCGAGGCACACAGGGCCAACACCCGGCATCATGGTGTGGGGAGCGATCTCCTACACTGGCCGTACACCACTGGTGATCGTCGAGGGGACACTGAATAGTGCACGGTACATCCAAACCGTCATCGAACCCATCGTTCTACCATTCCTAGACCGGCAAGGGAACTTGCTGTTCCAACAGGACAATGCACGTCCGCATGTATCCCGTGCCACCCAACGTGCTCTAGAAGGTGTAAGTCAACTACCCTGGCCAGCAAGATCTCCGGATCTGTCCCCCATTGAGCATGTTTGGGACTGGATGAAGCGTCGTCTCACGCGGTCTGCACGTCCAGCACGAACGCTGGTCCAACTGAGGCGCCAGGTGGAAATGGCATGGCAAGCCGTTCCACAGGACTACATCCAGCATCTCTACGATCGTCTCCATGGGAGAATAGCAGCCTGCATTGCTGCGAATGGTGGATATACACTGTACTAGTGCCGACATTGTGCATGCTCTGTTGCCTGTGTCTATGTGCCTGTGGTTCTGTCAGTGTGATCATGTGATGTATCTGACCCCAGAAATGTGTCAATAAAGTTTCCCCTTCCTGGGACAATGAATTCACGGTGTTCTTATTTCAATTTCCAGGAGTGTACATTGGAGTCAGTCACGGGCGCGTTACTCCGCTCGCAACTAGTCCCTGTCTGGTGGACAGCGCATACAGTATAGACACGCCGTCAGTCCTGCGCTCTCTTCCACCTAACGCGCATTTTCCCTCTGGCAGATATTGTTCTGCATGATTCATCCCGACAGCGCTAATTGTGAAATGTTCGGTTTCGAATTACGCAGTTTCCCTAACGGTAATAGATGATGTTTCCACAATCCCATTGAAATAATAATAATAATGCATTGAGATACATACTAAATAGCATGCGGTTATCAGACTCAATGTTGAAAGTCATAATTAGTGGGACCATGTTGATAACACATGCAAATAGTAGCTGAGTTTGGACATTATTCGTAAAGTACGTTACTAGACCTACTAGTAACGTAAGGCCCTAACGCAATGTGATGGACCTGAACGAGGCAAGAATAATAATTGGTACTAATCTATGGGATCATTGGAGGTGGGTACAAAGAAAACAGGTGTCGCATCTAGTAGATGACGTGGTGCGAATAAATTCACGCCCGCGACGTGGAAAGGGCTTCTTTCAAAGCTGACGATTGTAGTATGTAAGTGCAAATGTTTTCTAGAAAGCCCCTGGAATCACTGTTGACGATTAAGATGCCAGATACCATACCAGCTTGACTACGTTTACCAAATAAAAAACATACGCCTCAAACCAGGATCGAACCTTCGACCTCCTGCAGGCTAACTCAAAACTCCATCCTCTGCACCAGCTGTCCATGACGAGTAACCTGTGCCGGCAGAGGTTGTCACCATACATGTGGTTACAGCGTTGCCAGATTTCCACTCTTTAACGTCCATCTTCTGCCAGATGTACTCACCGAACTAAATTTTGTAACAGACATTTTTTTTTTTTTTTTTTTATCGCTGGCGTGTGAGGAGTCGCGCTGCAAAGTCCGAGTGCGCGAATTTCGCTTCACCCTGTATAATAGTGGAAAACAGTAATACGACCTTCTGAGACAGTAAAAGTAACATATTCCGAGTTGAAAATTAAATGAGGACTCAATTCTCTCCATAATGTGAACGAAATAAGATGACTATTAATATTTGACATAAAATGGAATCCCTCTCTTGAAAGGTAGTCGAGAATAAATGAAAATTTTTGTGAAATCTTTTCTTTTCCTTCGGTGAAGGAAAAGACGGAAAAACACACAGTTCATGAGTGCAGAAGGGAGTGAAAATTCTCACTCGAAATACGTAAAAGGCGTTCTTGGCGCAAAAGGAAGAGAAAAAAGAAATCGGAAACGTGGGAAATAGCAATGATAAAAATAATAGCATGGATAGTAACAATGATAATAATTGCGTCACGACAGTAAATAAAAATTGTTCGTAAAAAATGGAAGTTCAGTATTCCATTTTCGCTTTTCTTTTTTTCTTGTTTCTTCTTCCTCTTTGTTGTTCTTTGTTTGCCTTTTCCTTCAACACTCTCTCTCATCAATTCACATTAAATCCCAGTGGGTTTCGTCTCAATCGGGGTTAGAGATCATTTCGTACTGTATTCCATAGTTTCTGAAATTGCTGTTCGGTTGGCATTTGTAAAACTCATTAAAAACATTTCTATTATCAGGGTGTCTTTCAGAGCCTTTGGTGGTGCTCCCATAAGTACAATAAGAAATAAACTGGACGATCAATGTTCTTAGCAAATACGGCGTACTGGTACGTCCTAGTAGCCACACTGTGGCATTTCTCTTAGTTTGTGGGAAAGTACTGATATCCAGGGTTATAGCTATCCCTGGGGAAAAAGCCCGTTTAGTGGTTCTACATACAGTGTGAGTGCGAGCATGCCACAGCATATGTGTTACACATCCTTTTTCGTTCCGCAGGTAAACCTAAGCTCAAGCGTACCGGGTTGCTCACTGTTCTCGCACTTTAGATATGCAGTCAGGTTAATACATGCGAGTCGTTCATTAGTGATTACAGCTCTAGCTGTAATCTTAAACTACGTGCTACGTTCTTCCGACGGTAACAGCGTGTTACCAACGTTTGGCTAAACAATCCCCCAATTGTTTTGGGGATATTTAAGTACTAATGTGTTCTTGGTTCAATACCAATCTTCTCTTGCCGTCCGCGTCTTGGAATCTCTAGCAATCGAGACATGATAACTTCTAGACAAGGAGAAATCTTTGAGAAAAGTGAGCTTGTAATGAATCTTAGAGTCGTCCATCGGAGCACAAATGGAATGGTGACCATAGGTGCGATCGAGGGCAGTCGTGGTGCTGTGAGGACTGTTCTCTACAAGCAAAGCAGCACGTTTCTTTCTGACACCCACGAGACCCAGTCGTCCACGAGACGTGGGCTGGGTGTGCCTGACATTTTTCACTTTGAACACGTGACCATGCCACGACAACCAATGTGGTGCTTGGCTTATCGTCCTTGCCAGTGGAGGTGGTACGTTGATGACTTTTGCCACGCACCATGCTTTAAACAACAAGTGTATTTATTAAGTCTTCTCTCTGCAGGAAATGCAGCTGCCTGTTGATGTGGCTGGTCGTGAGGTCGTTGATGGTCGTGGAGATACGGCGCCAGTTATGAGCGGCCATCTTTTTGGGACCTGCAGAAAAGTGAATACTTCGTCTCAAGCGGTAGAAATACGCTGACGTCATCTTCGTACGCAATGCTCATCGCTCATGCGGCCTCTATGTCAATCGCTTTTACAGTGCGACCAATACGTGGGAGAAGGAGCCGAGAGAAATAACAAAAAGAGAGGTAGAATGGGGTCATCTCTGTCTCACTGACGGTTGAATCGTAAATGGATCTGACAGTTGACCATTAATCACAATCTGTGATGACGCTCTTGTTAATATATTCCTGACGGCGTCAACGAAAGTCTCATGAAAGCCTGTCTGAGCTAACAGGGAGGAAGGTACCTCTGGTTGCTTCTGTCTAC
Source organism: Schistocerca piceifrons (assembly GCF_021461385.2). Taxonomy (NCBI): domain Eukaryota; kingdom Metazoa; phylum Arthropoda; class Insecta; order Orthoptera; family Acrididae; genus Schistocerca; species Schistocerca piceifrons. The sequence continues at coordinate 395,297,216 of NC_060143.1, read as the reverse complement.
AGCTTTCCGTAAATCAATCGACAAGATCGCCCCTCTACTTGAACCCGGGTCTCGTGTGTTCTAGGCAGATGTAGTATTGTGGCCAGCAAGTTGCGCGGACTATCCTGGTCCAGTATCCTCCCTAACACAAACCTCAGTTCACACCTTCAGCCCATTTTTCCCTTCTTAAATTGTCACTGTTCCCGAGGCTCTCCGACATTCGAATAGCACCCCAACTTTGTTCGTAATGGGGAAGTCCTGCCTGTACCTCAGGTGTAAATGATCTATTCATCTGATGGGATTACTTTTTTCTGGAAACGTATCAGTCTCAATTTTTTCTTTGATTACTATAGAAGCTGAAGAAATGAATTGAAATTTGTGACTTGGAACAAGCAGGATCTCCCCATTACGTACAAAGCTGTGGTGATATTTCAATGACGGAGAGCCCCGGCGATACTAACGCTTTAAGAAGGTGAAAATGGATGAAGGTGTGAACTGAAATTTGTGTTAGCTGGGCATTGGAGAAGGGCACTGCATGTAGCTGTGTGTAGCCACAATGCTACGCTACTGTAATGGTTACCACTTGTGTCTATTGAACAGGATACCTGGGTTCAAGTTCTGGCTGTAGCACTAAATTTAATTCATTGCTTCAGTTTCTATCTTCATTTTCAGATACGTTTAAATTTTGTATCTAATAGTTTAACATTGCAAGGAATAAAATAAACATTAAAAAATGGCAGTATCGGCGGAATCTAAGCTGGGTCTGAAAATTACCTATCTATGCTTTAGACCACACGCACTCGGTGAATTCATTTTAACGGCGCTTTCATTTTCCTTCATACTCTACATTTGCACTGTACGCCACACGCAGTTTCAAAGAAAAATTTCAGTAATCTGTGGCAAATGGTTGAGTTCAGATTAAGTATTTGTTCGGAACGTGAACGGCCCTTCCTAAAATCACCATGATATTCACCTAAACTAGTCTTTAGTGTTGCTTTCTACTCTATTTAGTACGATTTTGAAAAATATGTTAAATGTAACTGGTTGCAAGGCACTTCACCTGTTGTTGTTAACATCTTGTTCATTGGCTTCCTTATGTGGCGGATGTATCAACACCACATTCCACCCTCCTGGGAGTTTTCTGTTTTCCAATTTTTCTCAAAAATTTATTCTATCTCATACTTTTATATTTGTTGGAAAATACGAGTATTTCAAAACTTCTGTTGTAATAGTTTTCTCTTCCAGCTTTATAAGGTTTTAATAATTTGTTCAATTCCTTTGATAGCTCGGATAAATCTTCTAGATTTTAATCTAGACGGGATCAAAATACACTCCTGGAAATTGAAATAAGAACACCGTGAATTCATTGTCCCAGGAAGGGGAAACTTTATTGACACATTCCTGGGGTCAGATACATCACATGATCACACTGACAGAACCACAGGCACATAGACACAGGCAACAGAGCATGCACAATGTCGGCACTAGTACAGTGTATATCCACCTTTCGCAGCAATGCAGGCTGCTATTCTCCCATGGAGACGATCGTAGAGATGCTGGATGTAGTCCTGTGGAACGGCTTGCCATGCCATTTCCACCTGGCGCCTCAGTTGGACCAGCGTTCGTGCTGGACGTGCAGACCGCGTGAGACGACGCTTCATCCAGTCCCAAACATGCTCAATGGGGGACAGATCCGAAGATCTTGCTGGCCAGGGTACTTGACTTACACCTTCTAGAGCACGTTGGGTGGCACGGGATACATGCGGACGTGCATTGTCCTGTTGGAACAGCAAGTTCCCTTGCCGGTCTAGGAATGGTAGAACGATGGGTTCGATGACGGTTTGGATGTACCGTGCACTATTCAGTGTCCCCTCGACGAACACCAGTGGTGTACGGCCAGTGTAGGAGATCGCTCCCCACACCATGATGCCGGGTGTTGGCCCTGTGTGCCTCGGTCGTATGCAGTCCTGATTGTGGCGCTCACCTGCACGGTGCCAAACACGCATACGACCATCATTGGCACCAAGGCAGAAGCGACTCTCATCGCTGAAGACGACATGTCTCCATTCGTCCCTCCATTCACGCCTGTCGTGACACCACTGGAGGCGGGCTGCACGATGTTGGGGCGTGAGCGGAAGACGGCCTAACGGTGTGCGGGACCGTAGCCCAGCTTCATGGAGACGGTTGCGAATGGTCCTCGCCGATACCCCAGGAGCAACAGTGTCCCTAATTTGCTGGGAAGTGGCGGTGCGGTCCCCTACGGCACTGCGTAGGATCCTACGGTCTTGGCGTGCATCCGAGCGTCGCTGAGGTCCGGTCCCAGGTCGACGGGCACGTGCACCTTCCGCCGACCACTGGCGACAACATCGATGTACTGTGGAGACCTCACGCCCCACGTGTTGAGCAATTCGGCGGTACGTCCACCCGGCCTCCCGCATGCCCACTATACGCCCTCGCTCAAAGTCCGTCAACTGCACATACGGTTCACGTCCACGCTGTCGCGGCATGCTACCAGTGTTAAAGACTGCGATGGAGCTCCGTATGCCACGGCAAACTGGCTGACACTGACGGCGGCGGTGCACAAATGCTGCGCAGCTAGCGCCATTCGACGGCCAACACCGCGGTTCCTGGTGTGTCCGCTGTGCCGTGCGTGTGATCATTGCTTGTACAGCCCTCTCGCAGTGTCCGGAGCAAGTATGGTGGGTCTGACACACCGGTGTCAATGTGTTCTTTTTTCCATTTCCAGGAGTGTATTTTACAAGTATTTCGTAATTTGTGGTAAGCCCATTCGGAGAGCATCATCAGGTACCCCTCTTTTGTTAGATTTACATTTCAAGTACATCTACGTAACTCTTTTAATTTCACTTTCTCCTCCAAACATCGACTGGAAAAAGTCATTTTTAGCTGATTATCTGTAGAAACACATTCATACTAAATCTCCTTGCTTATTGGCTTTTTTTACGAGACTTAAATGGGAAATAATCGAAAGTAAGTCAAATGTACAAAGTTTAGTCACATAAACTGTTTATTTTTAAATTTTATAAATAACTAGCTTATACATGGATGCATTGCAGCGCTACAGAAAGAAAAAAGTGTTTGTTTTTATAATCTATTTAATGAAATTCTTTTGGAGACAAACTGTTTTTGGTCTTTCCGTCTGGTGCATATGTGAATAAGTCAGATAGAGTCCCGGCGCGTGAGCAGGGCACACACAGTCGTCCATGTGAGAAGCATACATCTGGCAAACGTAGTCCACACACTTGTAGTGATGTCCCTGCGCCTTGTTGATGGTGATTGCAAATGCGAGCCGCACCGGAAACTGCACGCATTTGAACTTGAACAGCATATCTATTGGAATCATTGGGTTACGTGGTAACCGTATATCATCTCCTTTAATATTTCCTTTTAGTATGGTTCACCATTTTTTTACTGAAAGTCAGGTACCGTTGCAAAGCCATGGCGGATGGATGTTTCTGAGAAGAATGAGAGGCACGTCAGCTTTTGCGACGGACGTTAAGTATGTAATATAGCACATATTTCTTTCTGAAATCAGGTTGGTTTCATTCAGGATTCGAACACACCATGTTATTCCCCAAAAACCATATTTTAGAATATGCGTTCAATGCGAGGGCCATATGCCTTCTTGCTGAGAGAACCTGTATGCCCTCTTGGAACCACCCTACTTGCCGCCATCGGAACCAACGTCTTGCAGAGTCAGTGACGTCCCCATCATCGATGTACTGCTTCCACCGGCCAAAGTGCCCGAGTAGTTCTAGGCGCTACAGTCTGGAACCGCGCGACTGCTACGGTCGCAGGTTCGAATCCAGCCTCGGGCATGGTTGTGTGTGATGTTCTTAGGTTAGTTAGGTTTAAATAGTTCTAAGTTCTAGAGGACTGATGACCTAAGATGTTAAGTCCCATAGTGCTCGGAACCATTTGAACCATTTTGACGTAATGCTTCCCAGAGAGTGACTCTTGAACGTCCCTCGTCATATCAACACTTGCGGCGGCACGCACGGCAAATCAAGGAAATTCGTAATTCAGCTGGGTAATTCACAACTTTGTCTTGATTCATTACAATATCGATAGATTTGCAAGTTGTAGTCTCGGTTTGTGTTTTGCTTTGAATACTGTAATCCCTTCACATATGGCATGATTGAATTGAATACACGTGAGGACTGCTAGAAAAATAGGTACATAATAGCACGCCCGTATTATAATACAACTTCGTGCCAAAATTTCAAATCAGTAGGTGAAAAACTCTCCAAGAGTTGCCATTACGAGGAAACGAACAGAAAATTTTTTTGTATCCCGCCTGGAAGGCGGCGCGTGGGTCTGCTCCTGAGGTCTGTAAAATAGGCCGAATGACGGAAGCGAGTAGGAGCAGGTGAGGTGAAGCACTTCGGTACTGCAAGTAAAGTTAAATCACCTTTACTGGTGCAGAAACATGTACAAAAACATTACTTAACTTTTGGTACAGAAGTAGGTGCGAAGCCGTTCATATACTCGTATCAAAGCTAACAGTTACTAGAAGTTACAATGGCAAAGTCTTTAATGGCTAGCCCCCCCCCCCCTCCCCCAAGTAGAAGCTAAGTTGCTAGGTCGTTTGCTCTTGATCACTTGATCAACTGGGGCAGAAAGCAGAGCGGCGCTCGTTGAGCTCCACAGCGTCGGCTAGAGGGCGCTGTGGTCGGCCTAGTTCGTCGCTCTCGTAGTGCCAACCTACGAGCGTGCACCTACGCTTAGCATCGGAACTATCGATATCACAAACTTTGCTGTACCTAACCGCAAATCTCGAATAGCTATTGACCGATCGATCTGAAATTTTGACGAGGTTGATTGGTCTACGACCATGGTTCTATAAACCTTTTTTTTAAATGGCACTGAGCAATGTGTTGAGAATAGCTTTAGTAGTAAATAAGTAATAAAACAAAACGTCATGCCTGACGTGACAGTTCCTCAAGTATCTCAGTGTTTATGTTGTCTTATCTCCTGAGCTATGTGTTCTATTGTCTTTTTTTTTCTTTTGGGGGACTATGAACCTTCACGGCCATATGGAGAGCAACTCCCCAAAGTTTTATCGCAATCAGATAAATGGTTTAGGAACGCATAGAGGACAAACATACTAAGCAACATTCGTTTTTGTTTATATACGATAGTATATCATTGCGAGGAATGAAATATAACGAAAAATGTTAGTATCGGCAGGAACTGAACCCGGGTGCACCGACTACCAGTATACGCTTTATACCATTCGCCCACGGTGGAATCGTGACAGCAGGGCCTTAAAAATCCCACATACTGGACGCCTTCACAATATGCTACACAAAATTTCAAACAGAAACACTGATCTGGTGCTGTGAACACCATAGCAAGAGGGATGACGTCACACCACAGCACTCGCAGCAGAAAACAGACAACTGCGGTCCCTTCTCTGAGCTTATCGTAGTGCAGCTGGCTGTTATTTCAGCACTCGACACTGGTTTCTAGTTTTCGCGGAAAGAGCACTACAAAACAACTATTCGTCCGTTTTATTTGCATACTAGCACTCATTCGAAGAGAAATTGCAATTTTGTGCTCTGTCCAGCTCGCATTCGAAGCTGAATGGCATAATGTTACTGCGTTATTTACAGTGTGGTGTAGCACATTAGTACACGATAACTGGCCGCCACTGTGTGTAGTACATACGAGTGGGCCATCATCCTTAGCTCTGTAGTAGTATCATCCTTAGCCAACGAGAGGGTGCCTGTATCCTCACTATAGACACTGATGTTACTGACTTATTGTAGTGTTAGCACTTAGCCAACACTACGAACACTACCTGAGTGAGGAAGCCGATATGCACGCGTTAACCCACGCAGGCTAGAGATAGGTCTGAAACAGGATACGTAATGAATGCTATAAAGAAAAGTACGTAGCTGCTGGAATACTTAACTTTAATCCATCATTGTTGTACATAGCTCTTGACGATACAAGTGAGACTCTGTAGATACATGCAATGTTACTAATGGCGCCATGCTAGGTCGTAGCCATTGACTTAGCTGAAGGCTATTCTAACTATCTGCTCTGCAAATGAGCGAGGCTTCGTCAGTGTGCATCGCTAGCGAAGTCGTCCGTACAACTGGGGCGAGTGCTAGTAAGTCTCTCGAGACCTGCCGTGTGGTGGCGCTCGGTCTGCGATCACTAACAGTGACGACTCGCGGGTCCGACATGTACTAATGGACCGCGGCCGATTTAAAGCTACCACCTAGCAAGTGTGGTGTCTGGCGGTGACACCACACTTTTCATAGTCATGAACAGAGCTTAGTCAATCTGATATCATAGCCAGTATGCTGTCCGCACTTCCTTACTGTTTTTTACTAGCTATCCTTCGTCTGGTGAACTTTTTATAGCCATTGTACACAGTCGTTAGCACCAACTGAAAGAAATAGAAGAAAATATGTTTCCATTTTATGAGTCACATCTGGAGGACAATGCCAGTTGTAAAATACTACGAAGTAACTTAAAATTGTCTTTACTGTTTCTGTCTCATTCACTTCTGGCCTGTGAAGCAGGATACAAATTGACGTTACTTTTTTATCTGTTTACGCACTTTTCAATGTTAATTTATTAATATTTATTCGCTCAGCACATTTTTATATCTGTTCTCATACTTGTCTTTCTGTTACAAAAAGAGTACTGAAATTATCTGCTGCAAGCGAACTTTTAATTCCGCCCACTGACACTCCTAGTCTTCATACAGGAAGAATTACTCTGCTCTGTGCCGCCTTTAATGTGATCGTTATCTCAGCTTAAGTGCTGCGATCTTTTCTTGAAATCATTTCGTAGGTAAGTGATTCGAAGAAATAATAGACGCACAATCCTTAATTTTCGAATTGTCACTTATTATTTGCCACTTGTTGTTTTTGACAGCAACCACTGTCATACACCTTTTTAGGCTATGATCAAAGTCTCAAATATATCGTAGGAAATGCATGACACAACGCTGAATTGTAAATTCATATTTATTCCGGCCGGTTTCGATGTTTGACCTTCAACCAGAAAGAAATAAAAACAATAAAGCTTTCATATGTCATACATCATACAACATGAGATCAACATCTTTATTACAGTCACAATTATTGTCCACAGCAGAATAACGATTTGTCTTTTGCCACTGTTAGGCCACATCATTTCTTTGTGAAGCTTTGTTATTTGTTTCACACAATAACTGTGACTGTAGTAAGGATGTTAATCCCATGTTGCATGACGTATGACGCGTGCAAGCTTTATTTTCTTTTTTCCTGTGTGAGGGTCAAGGTCCGAGAAACGTTGGAATAAATACTAATTTACGGTACAGAACTGTGTCATGTATTTCTTGAGTTACCATACACTCTTATCATGGACTGCACCACGTTCTTTCGTTCTGTTAACACTTTCTAAGAACAAAATATGTTCACTGATTTTCTTCTTCACTTTCCGCCACTATCTTATGTCCTGGGTAGTCCTTCTAAAATTGTTAAGTAAGTATATATTGTTACATCACTCTCATATCCTTCACCAAACTGATTTTCATGTCCAACTCATCCGACGTTTGGAGCTGACTTCTTCGTTCTCGTCCACCCTTCTCGCTTATGTTTTGCTATGAGGCTACCCGAGACTGGCTACTGCCATCCTCGCGTCACCGCCATCTCACTTCTTTGACGGGTCGGATCCACACCTTGTGCACGTCTAAAAATGCACCACCCGTCCTTAGGGTTTGTGCAATGGGTACACTACTCCTTTAACCCGTTCCATTGACTTATAGCTGTTTCCTTCTTAGTAAATCTCGATACACAAATGTTATTGAGTTCACTGTGGATTTCTTTATCCATACCATCTTCAGTATTTTAAACATAGCTGCGCAACAGCAACGGTTCCACGTAATAGGATTAAAAACAGCCGACCAGTTGCAAAGGATAAAGTAATCTTTACCTAGGTTTCGATAGATTTAAATCTATCTTCTTCAGAAGGCGGCAGTATTACATTAACATGGAGTGATATGTTAATGTAATACTGCCGCCTTCTGAAGAAGATAGATTTAAATCTATCGAAACCTAGGTAAAGATTACTTTATCCTTTGCAACTGGTCGGCTGTTTTTAATCCCATACCATCTTCATAATTATTCAGCAATTTATTTAATGTGAAGTGACATCCAGGTTTCCGAAAATATGGTCACAAGACAGATATTCACAGATCTGTGATGTTTCTTAATATTAATTTAGGGGAAAATTCTATAACGAATCTTTCACTCCGCAGCGGACTACGCGCTGTTATGAAACTTCCTAGCAGACTGAAACTGTGTGTCGCAGCGGGACCAGAACCTGGGACTTTGTCAATGACAGACAGTGCTGTACCGCCTCATCTACCCATTTGCGACTCAGTGGCTCGGAACATGCTGTGGTGTACTGAAAATATAATGCCTACAATATTAAACCGAATAACTAAACTGACTTCTCTCAGTATATTTAATTAATAGAGCCCGGATTTTCATGTACTATGAAATCGTAAATCACGCATGCCTTCATGCAGCACCATATCATTAAACAAGCACATTGAGGCAGCAAAACAATAAATATGTGCAGCATCAAAATTCAGTTCTATATTTATTTCTATTTTCTTCTAAAGCAGGACGCAACAACAATTTCTCCAGTTTTTCACGTAGCTCATGCGTTTATGAGACAGAACATTTTTGAACATAGACAACGACTTCTCTGCGCCATAATAGGTGACAGGTGCGTACTTAAGTGAAGCAATTTCGGAAAAAGCCAGATCAAGTTGAAAGTCTCTTAAATTTTCGCAACAAAATTTTTCTGTCAGATTCATAAACTCAGAAACAGCATTTGTTCCACTAATTTCGTTCATCTTCTCTTTTGCTGCAACGTTCGCTTCTTCATAGCAACATTCCAAAGACTTTTCAACTTTTTCAATAATTGTCAGAGATTTCACGATTTACATGAAACTTCCAACATTACCGTGTTATCGGCCACCATCAGCTGTTACAATAATAAAACTAATCTACTACTTTAAGTGTCTCGTTTCCTAATCTAATTCCCTCAGCAACACCTGATTTAATTACACATCGTTCCATTATCCTTGTTTTGCTTTTGTTAATCTCTTGGCAGTGTCCATTCGTTCAACAGCTCTTCCCCGTCATTAGGTGCCTCTGACAGAATTACAGTGTTATCGCAGGCAAATAAGCAGAATTTAATTTGATGTAAATCAGGTCTAACTTCAAGTTTGTTTTCTTGAATGCCACTTCCACGACTTTAATGCAAGCTCCATTAGTGACTTCGATAGCGTCTACGGTCCAAAAAAAAAAAAAAAAAAAAACTCTTATTGACTGTAATATGCGGCTTTCCAACAGAATGATTGAAACAGATATTCAGATATTAACTTCAATAAATTTACGAGAATTTACGCTCTTTTACCGACTTAACTTAAATTTATCACAATAAAAGATAGCAGCAGTTATCCAGCTATGCATTCTGACTAAAATAGATTTTAGTGGCAAAGCTAAATCTGGCAATATATCTCTAAATGCAGTAATACGGACAGGTACTTTCATGGCTTACCTCCAATAGAGAAAATTCTAACTTCATTAACTCTGTCACAGTTATCAGTCCTTTATATTTTGTGAGTCTATTTACCTTGTTTGTGGTGGATATCAGCGTACTCAAACCGTCTAATTGTAAATGTAGTGTCTCATCTACACGATGCAGCGCTTGGGCTAAATATATAAGGTGATTTAGGTTGGGATAAAATATTTTAATCAAGATAAAATATTTTAACTGCTTAGCTAGCCTTTATCATACGCGGAGCAGCATCGCTTAACAACAACAGGACACCTTTTTATTTAAATTTATATTCATGAAGTGTACTTACTTCTACAGGCTTTAGCTTCTACCCTATTTTATTGTTTTTTTTCTTTATTTTCTTTACTGGGTGATCAATGTATAACATCGGGGATAGGGTACAACACTGTCTCGCTCCCTTCTCAACTACTGCTTCCCTTTCATGCCCCTCGACTCTTATAATTGTTGCCTGGTACAATTCAGACTTCAAGAAGAACGTAGAAACTCCATTTCGAAGGAAGCAGGTGCTGGCAGGTGTGAATGTTACAGAAGTATCAGTTTAATAAGTCATGGTTGCAAAATATTGACATGAATTATTTACAGAAGATTGGAAAAAGTGGTAGAAGCCGAACTCACGGAACATCAGTTTGCCGGCCGGAGTGGCCGAGCGGTTCTAGGCGCTACAGTCTGGAACCGCGAGACCGCTACGGTCGCAGGTTCGAATCCTGCCTCGGGAATGGATGTATGTGATGTCCTTAGGTTAGTTAGGTTTAAATAGTTCTAAGTTCTAGGGGACTGATGACCTCCATAGTGCTCAGAGCCATTTGAACCATTCTGAACATCAGTTTTGATTCCGGGAGAAAGTAGGAACACGTCAGGGAATACTGACCCTACGGCTTATTTTAGAAGATAAATTAAGTAAAGGGAAAACTATTGACAATATCGAATGGAATGTGCATTAATGTCTAAATTCATACTGTTATATAGATGAAATCAACGAAATATGAATGTACTGCCGAAATGGTCAAAACTTGCAAACTATTATGCAACCACCATTTGCATGGAAATCGGCGCTCTACTAATTAATAATAACGCGAGACTGTAGAATACGTAAATTAACTGCTCAATTATAAATCCCTTCTCATCAAGCTGCAAGTACACGCACTCGCTCCAATTAATCGTAAAATATACAGTCTAAGTGTTTTCGTCGCTCTGGTGTGTAAGTTATCAATTTTTCTGTCACAGTGTCCAGATAATTAAAATTTTACTGCGAAACGATAGTTGAAACCCGGTCATTCGTATTAAATGAAGACGGAAAGAGAGGTATATTGCCATACATTAAGATGCTGAATGTATTACTCTGGAGCTGATACGAGAGGAAACATGCGGCAGATAAAAAGAGGCACATTGCCAAAGGTCCGTAATTGGTCACTATGAGCGAAACGAGGCGAACTTATCTGCTTAGCTGTTACGCAGTCAAATTTACGCGCTCCTAAAGACTTAATCAGTTTCACACTTTTTCTTGTTTTTCTTTCATTCAGCTCCGTCTGTGTCGATTCATGTTTTCAGTCTGGAAATGTTTCGAAAACGCCTCTATCAATTTCTTCATTACGAGAGTCATTTCCCGAAATAAGTGTGGTCTAGCGTTTTTCGATATATGAATGAATACATCAGTCATCTTTCACTGATTTACATAATCAGTGACACCATTTTGTTGACATTAATTCTCAGAAAAATCAGATGACATTTAGTGTGACATGCAACTCGTACACAAAGCTGATATAACTAATCAGGAAGAAAAGGTCAGTACCACATGTGTCAGTAACAATAATTATAACGATGATTGCATCTGTCACAGAAATCCAGAACTGTATATTCCTTTGAACAATCTTACGAAGCATGGCTCCTTTGAACGATATTGCAGGCATATGGCAATCTTTTTTTTTTTAAAAAATGAGTAATATATATTACTTTCTCCAAAATAAAAACGGTGATTGACATTGAAGTTTAATGATCGCTTAACTTAGGGTTCTGATTTTGTACAGAAATCTTGAGACGCAGCAAAGATACCCTCTACAGTTGCTTCTAGAACCATGGAGATTATTAACTGATACTTTGACACATGTCCTATCATCCTGTCCGTCTTCTCAGTATTTTTTCTCCTAATTCTTTGGAGAACTTCCTCGTTACTATATTATCAGCTCATCTTATTTTTAACTTTCCTGAGTAGTACTACATCTCAAACGTTTCAACTCTCTTCTGTTCTGGTATTACCATTCCCTATGATTCACACCACGTTGTGCTCCAAACGTACATTCTCAGAAATTTCTTCATCAAATTAAGGCCTATGTTAGATTCCAGTAGTTTTCGCTTAGCCAGCAATGCGCTCTTTGCCTGTGCTAGTCGTGTTCTTATATCCTCCTTGCTTCATCCATCATCGGTTATTTTTCTTCCAAGGTAGTAGAAATGATTAACTTCATCTAACTCGTGACCACCAATTTTGATATTAACTACCCCCCTACACTAATTTCTGGTACTTCTCTTTTGTCTATTTCCAGCTTACTGCCAATCTACATTCTGTATTCGTTAGCGTATCTCCCTTCTATTATCAAGCGCAGAGTCAGAACTGTCTCCCTGGTGCCATTACCATCCCTAAAGCCAAACTAATCATCCAACACATTCTCAGTTTTCTTTTCCGTTCTTCTACATATTTTTGGTGTTAGCAGTTTGTAAGCATTAGATGATTCTACACACCAGCTTTAACAATCACTCGGTTCCGAATTCCACAAATGATATTGGAATTTCCTATAGAATGTTATCTACACCCTCTGCCTTATTTTATCTCACGTCTATCAGAGCTCCTTTAAATTCTGGCTCTTGTACGTGCTGATCGACTTCAGTTTCTTCTTCTGTCAAGTCAACAAACAACTCCATAGCCTCATACACGCCTCCCATATACTCCTTCCACCTATCCGCTCTTTACCCTGTGTTTAACAGCGAAATTTCCATTGCTGTCTTAACGTTAACGTCCTTGATTGTAATTTCACCGAAGATATTATTGATTTTCCTATATGCTGAATCAGTCCTTTCAACGATCATTTCTTTCTCGATTTCTTCACATTTTCTCCAGCAACTATTTCACCTGGCTGCCCTGCACTTCCTGTTTATTTCATTCCTAAGTGATCTTTATTGCTGTATTCTTGTCTTTCGCCAACGGCCTTGTCGTCGTGGTAACACTGATTCCCGTCAAATCACTGAAGTTAAACGCTGTAGAGCTTGGCTAGCACTTGGATGGGGCACAGTCCGGGTATTCCGAGCGCTGTTGGGAAGCGGGATAAGCTCAGCCCTTGTTATCACAATTGAGGAGCTCCTTGACTGAGAAATAGCGGCTCCAGTTAGGAACGCCGACGACGGCAGCAAGGCTGTAGCCAAAGGGGAGGTCCAATGGGTCCGGTCTCCCATATCACCTAAATGAAATTACACACGAGCTAGTTGCCGTGTAGTGGGTTGGGGCTGGGTTGTTTGGGCTAAGAGACCAAACTGCATGGTGATCGGTCCCATCGGATTAGGGAAGGAAGTCGGCCGTGCACTTTCAAAGGAACCATCCCGGCATTTGCCTGGAGCGATTTAGGGAACTCACGGAAAACCTAAATCAGGATGGCCGGACGCGGGATTGAACTGTCGTCCTCCCGAATGCGAGTCCAGTGTGCTAACCACTGCGTGCGGTGTAGTGAAATTGAATGATATTTCGATTTTTAATTTTTTTAAAGTCATCAGTCTTCTAACTCGTTTGATGCGGCCCGCCAAGAATTCCTCAATCGTACGATGAAAAAGGAATACTCACTATCGATGGTCAGGAAGGCCAATGATGGATTTAAGGTTTCTGTACATCCCCAGTACTATCGACTATCGCCCACACCGATTTTACCCAAGACCAACTGTTGGCCTTGCTTGAGCTCCTTGTTGTTTTGTTTATCAGTTCAGTTCTTTTTCAGCTGAATTTAATGTAAGTGCTATCGTTTATTTATTTTGGTGCTATGTACTGTTGTGGTAGTTTCTAATTATGGATACGTAATTGAAACCTGGTAGTCAAGGGGAGGCAGGATCCGGTTACGATTGGGGACGGGGCCGTAATCAGTTACTATTGGTTGCCTTTTACAGTTACACACAATTTATTTTAAACCAATAATTCCAGACTCAACAGTAAATAAAAGATACCACACGTTATTGATGAAGGAATAAACAACTGTGTAAATAATAGTGTTTTCAGTGAGTTACAATTTAGCAAATCACCATTAAATACAGGTACAAAAGATTATGTTGTAAAAGCAAGCCACTGTGATATGGGCAGAAGGCCTTACCCGCCAGGAATGGCAATAAATTAAGAATTGTTTAAAACTCGCTGCAACTTACAAATTACAGGTATTGAAATATTAAAGGCAAGTCGCCACAAACACATCAGCAGGCATTAGACGCAAGGAATGGCAGTAAATAAAGTTTTAAGCCTTACTGCTAAAATACAAATACCAAATTAGAATTTTAAGGCAAATGCCCACTATCACGGCTGAAGGCCTTACACGCCAAGAACGGCAATAATAGAAAAAATTTCGAAACCTGCTGTAAAACAGCAAATACAATAGCAAAAGTTAGTTAATAAAAAACAAGCAACTGATCCAGACGGTGCTCCAGGAATCGATCTCTGTGAAGGTCTGGTAACAAACACTTTCACGAGCGATGAGATAGGCAGCCAAGAGTTGCATACACTTCACAAAATGGTAACTCACACTAGTGGCCATCTAACGAATGACTAATGATGATCTTGCTGAAGCTACCTGACGTCCGATAAACCAAATGCAACGATGGAACAGTATGCCAAAGCCGGACCGGTGGTCTGCACTACGTCCAGAATACTATGTTTAGAGCACCTGGAACGAGAAAGAAATCACCAACCGGCCTACAGTCAAGAAAGCTGTCAAAATTACACGCCTCACGGGACAGCAGCGGCAAGGCGAGGAAACGTACACTGCGATTACACACACCTACCCCCAGGGCGGGTAGCTGGGACGTTCTCGGCCACCAGGCAAGCAAACTTACCGCTGGTTGAACTTAACAAATTGTAAGTGTGGTGTCACTGCCAGACACGACACTTGCTAGGTGGTAGCCTTTAAATCGGCCGCGGTCCGTTAGTATACGTCGGACCCGCGTGTCGCCACTGTCAGTGATAGCAGACCGAGCGCCGCCACAGGGCAGGTCTAGGGAGACGTCCTAGCACTCGACCCAGTTGTACAGCCGACTTTGCTAGCGATAGTTAGCCGAGACGATAGTTAGCATAGCCTTCAGCTACGTCATTTGCTACGACCTAGCAAGGCGCCATTATCAATTGCTATTTATCTTGTGATGCATGTACCGTCAGACCGATGTTCACCAATTATGGATTAAAGTATTCCAGAAGCCACGTACTATTTTTGCTACTATAAAGACCTTGTCCTGTTCCAGACCTCACGCCATCCTGCGTGAGCTTAAACGCGTGCCTTTCGGCTACCTCGTAGTGGCTTGGCTGTCTCGCCAAGTCACAACAGTAAGAAGTTGAACGCAGTAAATAGTAATAAGAAGTCGAGGAAAGCTAATCAGATCCGCCTTCCCCAAGCACTCCACTCGCTGCTCTTCGCCTCGGCGACACTATGAGCAGCAACACAAATCCAAGTCACTGGAGAATCACGAGATGTCACAGTTGTGGAGATTTCTCTTCTTGGATTGAAATGCACTCATCTTAAAGTTTGTTGGACCCGGTTTACTTGGAAATCGTGCACCCTCGTCACCACAGCCCTTCCATCCGGCAGTCCATGCGTGCCAGCAGCGGTCCCAGTGTGTTCTGCACTGCGCGGACCTGGCTTCTCCTCAAGTCCCCAACCGAACTCGCCGGCTCACACGACCCGGCATAACAACTACGTCGCCCCAAAGATAGGGCAACAGTTACTGCCACTGCTGCCACTAGAGGACAGGCAACGCTTACGAAACCGAGTCGCGCCAGTCAACACGAGAAGAAGACAAACAACAGCAACCATGCCAACTAAACGATACAACCTGGCCTGCAACAGAGGGCGGAAACCTACAAACATCACCAATGCGAACCACAGCACAGTTCAAATTTGTAACAAGAAAGAAGAGAAAAATAGATTTTTGTTCGTCCGCTAGCGTTGTGATAAGTTAAAAATATTTACGCAGTACTATAATGGCCTATCTATAGCAGTTTAATGTTAGCACTGGACTCATTATTTTGAAGCTTCTATAACTTCGGGATTGCTGTATTTCAGTATTTACAAGGCGTCTGATCGGTAAGTATCATTACAAATGACATTAAATTAAAATTAGTGCATAAAAATACACTTGGATTTCTCTGTATCGCCCAAAAATCTCATTGATTAATAAAAACATCTCCCAAGCGACGATGACGGCATTTCTTTTAAAACAATTGGTCAGTATGTTATCATTAGTATCCCAAATGGCAAAATATCGCACAGTCCTGTCACCTGGGCGGTACTAAATTGTAAAAACCAGTTCCGAGCTGGAACGATGGGGAGGGGTTTGTGGGTAGCGAAAGGTGTATGTGATGACAGCATATTCTATAGTTCGTTCGTTTCTAAAAGATTTTTCAGCGGGCTGCCTAAATTCATCCAAGCCGAATACGCCCTGCACCACTCCTTCCCCTTTCACCCAAAATCTATTTACGTTCCTGTAGCGCTATAATAAATAAAGCCGGAATTCCATGCACAATTGAATCTTAAAATATGTATGCATTGACGCACTGTCAAATGACTAAATTTGCAAAGTTAAATGAAAAACAATCAGTGTCAGAATTCAGTCATGTGAATGCGTGCTGTCTGTTCTTTCAGACATGTCTAAACGAACGGACACCGCGTATTCATATAAACGAGTCGCCTCGATCGGTTATGAATCCATCACCTTCAGTGCGAATGTACAATCACTTTCGACCTCCTGCGGGAATCTCAAACTAGCGAGCATGGAGGTCATCGAAGAGGTTGAGAATAGGTAGCGTGAGAAGGGAATGTGGGTTGCCTGAGGGGCGTATCGACATAGTCCGCGCAATTAAGATAAACACTGCTTCCGGATGACACAGTAGTTAACGAAAGTACCTGGTGAGCAGTATATCCCAGGATCGAATCCCAGTCTGGCTCATATTTTCACTCAGTGCCGCTGACTCCTCATACAGTTCCGATGCAAGTGAAATCTTGAGATCCTTCCCTCTCCTTTCTTTTCTCCACCCCTCCATCCTTCAGGATACCTTTCTGTTGCGTTGGCAGAAGAGCCAACACCGTGTTACTAGTGGAGGCCGAAATGCACGCGTTTTAGCTCACGCAGGCTGGCGTGAGGAGGGAATGACTATACTGACGTGAGGTCTGGAACATGACAAGGAATTAGAATTCAGAAATCGGACGTAATTAGTTTGATACTTAACTTTAATCCATTAATGATGAACGTCGCTCTTGACGGTACATGATTCACAATATTATCTGTTCAGGATACATTCGTAGTAACTGAATATGGCGCCTTGTTAGGTCGTAGCAAATGACGTAGCTGAAGGCTATGCTAAACTGTCGTCTCTGCAAATGAGAGCGTATGTAGTCAGTGAACCATCGCTAGCAAAGTCGGCTGTACAACTGGGACGAGTGCTAGGGAGTCTCTCTAGACTAGACCTGCCGTGTGGCGGCGCTCGGTCTGCAATCACCGTTACTACACAGCCGCAGCCCAGTTGAAGACTACCGGTCCTACTAGTTCCACAGCAGCGCGTCCAAGAATAGCATCAGGACTAGTCATTTCGCTTTTGCTAAGCAGCATTGTCTATACTGAAGAGATTTCTTATTTTGTCTGTCGACCCTTACCTGCGACACATCTGTAATTCTCAAAGTGAAGTATTGTCATTTAGTTTCAGTAATAAAACTAAAAAGATTTGCGTGAATTGTTTTCGAGCGATCCGAGAAATCATGTTTCCTGGGCACCCTATATTTGACGAGTATACAGGATACAACATTGGCGATGTCTCCCACCGAACCCAGAGCAAACAGCCACCACAGATTCTCCGCTTTCTTTTCGTAGTTTTTTCTGCTTTGCTGGCGCCTTAATTCTACATTGGCTTCTCTTTTCAGGGGTGTGTTTACTTACTTTAATAGTATCCCGTCTAGTGTTTTTGCTAATCAGTGTTTTCAGGTGGGCGTTGCAGAGCTGTTCGTTGCTTTTGTACATACATTTATTGTTTGCCTGGTCTGTTTATTGCATTTGTGTCTTCCGATAGGAGCAACCCTGCTCGGGCGCCACAGCTGCAAGAGACAGATGCAACGCAGCTAATGCTGATGTTTCAGTTTCAGAGCCAGCAGTGCAGCTAGCTTGCTAAAGAATTTCCTGATCTTTTTTCTGAAGTTCTAGGCAAAACTAACACTTTTGTTGCACATATTACTATGAAAGACAATGCTCAGCAGAAATTTTGCCGGGACGAATTTGCTGCTGAACTTAAAGAATTGCAAGATAGCGGAGCTATTGCGCCCATACAAACTAGTCACTGGGCAAGTCCATTGGTTTTGCTCCCCAAACCTTCAAGTCTCATTCGCCTCTGTGTCAACTTTACAGTCAACCCACAAACTGTCATTGATATTTATCTGTTGCCACGCCCAGAGGATCGCAGGGACAACTTAGGAGCTGGTCGCTACCTTTCCAAAACTGATTTCCACGACGCATATCTTCAAATACCACTAGATGAAGAATCTCAAAACGTGTCTGTTGTGAACACTCATTTGGGCTTGTTTAAAAATTTGCCTTTGCCTTTTGGCAGTGCTTCCGCAACCGCCATTTTCCAACAGTATTCGTAGTAGCTGATTGGTCAAGTACCAAACTGTTCAAACGATATTGTCGTGGCAAGTCGTAAGCCTGAAGAAGACACTGCAAATTTGTGTGCTTTGTTTCATGTGTTATCTGATGAAGGACTAACGTTTAGACTGGACAAGTGTTTTTTTTTTTTTCAACCTGAATTTTTAACCTGAATTGCTGTATCCTGGTCGTATCACAAACAGTCAAGGTGTACATCCTTTTCAGTCACACTTGTTAGCCAGTTCCTCGCAATGTCGCAGAATTGCAGTCAGTTTTAAGGAAAATGAGCTAATGTGTTTGGTTCATACCGAATGCAGCACAAATCGAAGCTCCATTGCATCGCTTGCGTCACAAGCGTTTGGACAGACGAATGCCAAGAAGCTTTTGAAATGCTTAAAGATGCATTGCTCAGTGATCGATGTTTAGTGCACTTTGATCGTGACAAACTAGCTGAGTTGAAAGTTGATGCTTCCTCTTACGGAGTCGATGCGTGCAGCTCTTTCGCACATACTTGATGATTAAGACAGACGTGTTGCTTTCGGATCCAAAGTGTTGTCTAAAGCTCAGTATAACTTCACAGACAGAGACAGAGGCAATGGCTACTGTGTATGGTGCCACCAAATTCCACCATTATTTGTTTGGCGGAATATTTTGCTTAGTAACGGTTCACAAGCCTTTGCAGTTGTTTCATTCGACGAAGCCGGTTCCTGTAAGAACTGCCCAAAAATTGCAAAGATAGGCTTTGTTGTTGTCTCAATATTAGTAAGAAATTGTGGGAAGAGCACACCACAGAACTGCAGAAACGCCTTAACAAATCTGTATTTGCAATTCGAGTGTTAGCAGACATAGGCGACATAAAAATGAAAAAGCTTGCATACTTTGCCTACTTTCATTCCATAATGTCATATGGTATAATATTTTGGAGTAACTCTCCAAGTCAAACAAAAGTTTTCAGAGTCCAAAAGCGTGTAATACGTATTATTTGTGGAGTAAATTCACGGACGTCCTGCAGAAACTTCTTCAAAGAACTGGGTATACTAACTACTGCCTCTCAGTATATTTACTCATTAATGAAATTTGTCCTAAATAATATATCTCTTTTTCCAACAAACAGCTCAGTTCATACATACGATACCAGGAACAAAAATGATCTACACAAGGACTTAAAAGCACTTACTTTAGTTCAGAAAGGGGTCCACTACTCAGGAACACTCATCTTCAATAATTTGCCAGTAAACATAAAAAATTTAGTTACAAATAAAGATCAGTTTAAAAGGAGCCTGAAAGACTTACTAGTGGCTAACTCCTTCTACTCCATTGACGAATTTTTTAATAGAAACAAATGATGTATTGTATATATTCATACTGTTAGTATTGTTATTTCAGCTTAAAAAAAATTGACATGTTCCACATCCACGAGTATCTCCTCAGCACGGACCTATGGAACGAAAACTAATCTAATCTAATCTATCCTCCGATAGCTCAACATGGTAATGCGGACACACTTTCACGTCTTCCAATTGGCCCTGATACAGACTTTGACGCTTCTGCTTCATTTTATTGTCACATCGTTGGTCAGGATTCTGAACTACTTCAGTCCTTTCCTCTGAACCTGGGAAAATTGCTCAGGCCACAGAAGCTAATTCAGATTTAAACATTTTGCTAAAATACGTTCACACATCTTGGCCTCACTCATTGCATAGCATAAAGAACTCTGCACTGCACCGATGCTTTGCACGTCGGCATAGCCTTGGTGTACAGAAAGGTGTTATTCTTCTTGAAAATTACACTGGACAGTCACGTGTGTTGATTCCCCAAAGCTTTGCAGAAAGAAGTGTTGCAGTTACTGGGGGATTGTTCGTACGACACAACTGGCGCGTAGTCACTGAACTTGGCAGGGTACGCATACTAAAATAGAACAGATGACGTCGCATTGTCACGAACGTGTGGAAAATCAGTCTGCTCCACCACAAAAATTCTTTGCTTGGCCCAGGTCACAGTCACCATGGCAACGTGCGCACATAGACGTTGCGTTACCTTTTTGGAATGCTCGTTGGTTGATTGTGGTACACTCTTATAGCAAGTTTTCTTTTGCTGTGCCAGTGAACTCGACAACGTCACGTGGCACAATTCAGGTGTTATCCTCTATTTTTTGCCTCGAAGGTTTGCTTGAATTCACAGTGTCGGACAGCGGCCCTCAGTTCACGTCACATTAATTTGAAACTTTCTGTGAATGCAATGGCATCCAGCATCTAACTAGAGCACCGTTCCATCCACAATCAAAAGGCGAAGCGGAACCTTTTGTCAGAACCTTGAAGCAGCAGATGACCAAACTTCTCACCACAAACACCAGGGATCACGTATTGCAACTGTTTCTCGCCTCCTATCGTTCTCATCCACAAGATGGACCATCGCCGGTGTAATTGCTTCACTGCCACCGTCATCGGACACTGCTCCACCTCTCGGCATCCGGCGCCGAAGGAAGGCCCCAAGTATCGCTTCGCGCCGCATGATGTTTTGTTTTTCAGGGTTTTTGGCTGCAGCAGACGGTGGGAGCGAGGAGAAATCCTTCGTCGAGTTGGCGGTTGCGTGTATCTCATTTCAGGCGCGGACGGACTGCAGCGCCAACATCACAACCAAATTCGCCACTGTTATCTGCATGGTGATCCTTCGGTGTCGCTTCCCCAAGGTTCACGGATTCCGAGGACGGAGCGGACACAGCAGCCGCCAGAGGATGTCATAACGACACCGCAGGTCGACCCGATGGAGACGGATCCTTCGCCTCCTCCACCTCCTCTCGTCCTACCGATAGCGCTGTACCCGGCCACGTCGCAGCAGCCGACACCTTCGACATCTTACTACGGGCCTCAGGATGTGTACGCTTACGCTTCCGGTCTTTTCCGGAGGACGTTTCCACCACAGTGAAGGCCAGATGGCGGGGTACGAAGCCTGACGTCCCCTGCAGCCACAGCTTCCGGTCCAGCGCAGCGTCCACGATCCTGCCTCCCCTCCCGTTGTCGAACTCCTCATACGACGACTGTCCGTCGCTTTGAAGGGAAGGGGGGGGGGGGCGGGGGGAGCGGGGAATGTTCCAGCGTAAAGTCAAGTGTTAGAAACGTTAGAGCAGAAAGGGCTGTGAAAAAGACGTAAGCCAATTGAACGCGGACCGACGCTTCTCTAGGACCACAACCTGACGGCAGCGCCCTCAACACGAAGAGGATATAAGCGCCTCGCCGCCTGTTATAAAATGGTTCAAATGGTTCTGAGCACTATGGGACTTAACATCTGAAGTCATCGGTCCCCTAGAACTTTGTAAATGGTATAGTTATAATGAACCTTTTTCAAAAATGGTTCAAATGGCTCTGAGCACTATGGGACTTAACTTCTACTTAAACCTAACTAACCTAAGGACATCACACATCTCCATGCCCGAGGCAGGATTCGAACCTGCGACCGTAGCAGTCGCGCGGTTCTGGACTGAAGCGCGTGGAACCGCTCGGCCTGGTCTGGACGCGGCCCAGTTGAAGACTGCCAGTCCTACGAGTTCTACAGCAGCAAGTTCAAGAATAGTATCAAGGCTAGTCATTTCGCTTCTATTGAGCAGCACTGTCTATACTGAAGAGATTTCTTATTTTGTCTGTCAACCCTTACCTGAGACACATCTATAATTCTTATTGTCATTTATTTTCTGTGATAAAAACTCAGTAATACGATTTGCTTTAAGTATTGTCTAGCGATCCCAGGTATTTTGTATCCCGCCTGGAAGGCGGCGTATGGGTCTGCTCCTGAGATCTGTAAAATAGGCCGAATGAAGGAAGCGAGTAGGAGCAGGTGAGGTAAAGCACCTCGGTACTGCAAGTAAAGTTAAAGCATCTTTACCGGTGTATAAACGTATACAAACACTGTGGTGTCACCGCCGGACACCACACTTGCTAGGTGGTAGTCTTTAAATCGGCCGCGGTCCGGTAGTATACGTCGGACCCGCGTGTCGCCACTATCAGAGATTGCAGACCGTGCGCCGCCACACGGCAGGTCTAGAGAGACTTCCGAGCACTCGGCCCACTTGTACAACCGACTTTGCTAGCGATGGTTCACTGACAAAATACGCTCTCATTTGCCGAGACGATAGTTAGCCTTCAGCTACGTCATTTGCTACGACCTAGCAAGGCGCCATGTTCAGTTACTATTGATATTGTAAATAATGTACAGACAAGAGCTACGTTCAACATTAATGGATTAAAGTTAAGTACTCCACCAGTTACCTCCTTTTTTCTGAAGTCTAAATTCCTTGTCCTGTTCCAGACCTCACGCCAGCCTGCGTGAGCTTAAACGCGTGCCTTTCGGCTTCCTCTAAATTTAGTGGGTTGGTCTCCTGCCAATCCACAACAAACACATTACTTACCTTTTGGTAAAGATGAGCACATAGGTGCGAAGCCGTTCATGTACTCGTATCAAAGCTAAAAGTTTCTAGAAGTTACAAAGGCAAAGTCTGTAATGGCTAGCCCAAGTAGAAGCAAAGTTGCTTGGTCGTCTGCTCCTGATTAAAATTAGCAGAAAGCAGAGCAGCGCTCGTTGAGCTCCACAGAGTCGGCTAGACGGCGCTGTGGTCTGCGTAGTTCGTCCGCTCTGGTAGTGCCAACCTGTGGTCGTGCACCTACGCTGTGGCATCGGAACTATCGATACCACACCATAAAGCAGGTTTCCTAGGCACCCCACATTTAAAGAGTGGGTGGGATAAATCACAAACCCACTGCCGAAATGAAAAGAAATGCATTGAAGGTCAGTCGAGCATCTCTTTGGAGAATCCCGGCACTGAAAGACATATGATAAATAAATAATAATCAATATTCACCTCATTGCTCATGCATTTGTCTGACAGCACATTTTTAATGATGAAAGCGATCTGTCTTAGATTGCAAGAAGTGACAATGCGCACTTCAATGAGAATAATTGGGTAAGCGTAAGATTCAATAACTCAGGATCTTTTGCATTTTCACCACCAAAAGTTGTTCTAGCTTCTTTGTCGAACAGAGATCTCTTTATTCAAAAAAGCACTTTCGGTAATAATTACGGTATCCCAAAAAATCCGTGCTCGTCCGTTCCTGAGAACTTCCTCGTCTCATATCCCCACCGAAAGAAGAAGAATGAAAAATGCCTTCGGAGGGTGAAGGGAAACTGCAACGTGACTGCTTCTTCGTACTTGGCCAAAATACAGCACTCCTAAATAACGAGATTATATTTCCGCTTGGTGAAAACTCCGAGATCATTGTCGAAAAAAATAGTTTATCGTTAGTTATGCAAATTTTCAGAATTCATGAAAAATGTCATCTTCAACAAATCGGACCCCCTTTGACAAAATCCTGGCTACGACCTTGACGGCGGGAAGAGCGATGTACTGACCACGTACCCCTCCATATTCTAACAACCCTACCACAACAAAGGTCAAAATTTTGATAACGATTGTGGTGTTGCTCACGCTGCTAAATACTGCATTATCGGGCAACATCAGTCATATTATGTGGCGGGTGTCATTAGAGCACAGTTAATAGTCATTTCATGTAATAATGAAAAAACTAGGCACTCATCTTCTTGAGCTTCCCACGCAGGTCTCGTCGTAAAATCATGGCTCAATCGTTGAAAATCTAGGTGGTTATGATTCCAAGCTCGGATGCAAAGAGGACTAGGTTTTATTCTGCTATATTCAAAAGTTTTGTAGATGCGCTTCACATACCATTCTTGAAGATTACACTTTTACTGGACAATGGTGATGTAAAAAAATAATCATCACTCCGAATTTAAGTTACACTTCCTTTTAATTGCAATATCACGTGACACACAAACATCACTTCACAATACAAAACATACTTGAAAACATCTTCCTCACATGTTATAAGCCAGCTCCAACATGACGTCCAAGACTTGAACTTTTCAAGGTCCGACTCTCTAACAACTCAACAACTAACTAACTATAGCTTACGCGCCCAAAAATGAGTTACAAGCACGTCAAAGATCATAGTGCCAAAAGAAAGAATACACACAATAATAATATCATTGCAATATAAACATATCGATGTATCAAAAGTGAAATCAAATCTGAATGTTGTCTCAGAAATATGTTAAGTAGTTAACAGAAATATAGTACAATATTACTGGTATCGAGAGGTTCAGGTGAGGTACCATAATGGTTACGTAATTCAAATACCATTACAATACATGCATTAATTGACGCGGTCGATCGGTATCGTTGAGTCCCCCGAAGCCTTCTCGGACAGAGTCATTCCTATCATTCTTTGAACGTTTTTCTAATTCCTCCTATCGTCGATCAATGGAAGTATTTTTTCTGTTTCTCAAGGTTTCTGCTTAGTTATCTTCCTTGAACCTATGACTGACTGTCCAAAACCTATGACAGCCTTTTTTAATGGCATATACCCTCATGAACTGAGCTGCCTACTGCTGTAATTCTTATAGCAGTGTCTACATCGTCAGTGAACTTTAAACGCATCTTATCAGTCGTCAGGACTTCAGTATCCGACTTACTTCCATCCTGATTTTTCTGTATGATTCTCTTAAACTTCAGGCTTCTCTTCATCGCCGGCCGAAGTGGCCGTGCGGTTAAAGGCGCTGCAGTCTGGAATCGCAAGACCGCTACGGTCGCAGGTTCGAATCCTGCCTCGGGCATGGATGTTTGTGATGTCCTTAGGATAGTTAGGTTTAACTAGTTCTAAGTTCTAGGGGACTAATGACCTCAGCAGTTGAGTCCCATAGTGCTCAGAGCCATTTGAACCATTTTTTTCTCTTCATCGTTACTAAATTGTGATCTCAGTTTATATCTGACTTGGGTACGCCTTACAATACAGTATCCGATTTGGGATTATCTCTCAGACCATGATGTAATGCAGTTAGAAACTTCACGAGCCTCCTGTTCTTTTCGAAGTACACACCCTCCTCTAGTGAGTCTTGAATAGAGTGGTCGCTTTTACCATATGAAACTTGTTGCATAATTCAGTCTTTCTCCTTTCTTATTCGTACTGTCTACACAATCTTCTTCCGTAACCCGTTCTTCTGTTCCTGCCCTACAACCACGTTCCAGTCTCCATGATTGACTTGCATCTCCCCTTACTTAGTGAATTATCCGTCCAGTATCCTCATACAGTTTCTCTATCTCTTCATCTTCTGCTTGCGACGTCGACATTTGTACTTAGCCTACTGCTGTCGGTGTTGATTTGCTGTTGAATCAGGTGAGAACAATCCTATCACAGAACTGTTCACAGTAGCTCAATCTCTGCCGGACTTTCCTGCTCATAAAGTATCCTACATCCGTTATAGCATTTTCTGCTGCTGTTGATATTATGCTATATTCATCTGAGCAGAAATCTTCATTCCATTTCACTGCACTGACCGCAGGCTGTCTATATTAGGCCTTTGCGTTTTCCTTTTCAGATTTTCTAACTTTCTTACTGCTTAAACCGTCCGATCTTCCATGCTCCGACTCATAGAATGTTATCTCATCGCTAGTTACTCGATCTTCTTTTAATGGTTACCTCTCCCTTGGTAGTTTCCTCTCTAAGATCCGAATGGGGGTCTTGTCCGGAATTTTTTTCCAATGGAGATATGATCATGACTTTTTTTCAGACAGACCACATATCGTGTGGAAGCACATTACGTGTCTTATTTCAGTGGTTTCCATTGTCTTCTTCATCTTCATTTCGTGAGTCGCTGGCGAGTCTTCCACCGTTTGGAACAGCTTCCCACCCCAAGAGCAAGAGAACGCCCTGAACCTCTTTGACAAGGTGGTTGACAGAACGAAGGTAACTCCTAATGCTGGCAGTCTTTCGCCGACATGCTGACGATTCTCATTCAAAGTTCAAACAGTGGCTGGATCCAAACCTGGGACCATGAAGTTTTGGTTAATAGGTGCTACCCATAGATCTCGGGTACATACAGTCCAATAGAGCTGTGGTTATTCGAGGTTTGGGTTTGACAAGTTCCTGATAGGCTGACCAACGTATGAGGCCACAGATATTGCATTTCCCGCCAATGACAGGGCGGTGGTTTGTTGGCACGGAAATGGCTCCTGAATGCGTTTTCCATCGAGTTGAGTTCAGGAGAATTAGGTGCCAAGACATCGACATGAGTTCTTTATCTTGTTCCTCAAACCATAGTAGCATGATTCTCGCCTTGTGACACGGTCTGTGATCCTGTTGAAAATGCCTTAGCTGTTGGGGAAGACATCAAGCATGAAAGGGTGCAGCACATCAGTAGCAAGTTTCACATAATCCACAGCTAAGCATGTTGCAACACAAGGATAAAATCTCCTATAGCAAGATTGTACCCGTGGTCCAGGGGTAGCGTCTGCTATTCATAATCAAAAACGTCTTCGGCGCCGGGTTCGATCCCCGCCACTGTCTAAATTTTGATAAATAATCAGCATTGGCGGCCGAAGACTTCTGGCATAAGAAGTCAGCCTCATTCTGCCAACGGCTTTGTCAAAGAGGGCGGAGGAGCGGATAGAGGTTCAGGGCACTCTCTTGTCCTTGGGGTGAGAAATTGCCCCTAAAGGCGGAAGAATCAGCAATGATCAACGAGATGGGGATGCAGAAGGCAATGGAAACCACTGCATTAAAGACACGTAACGTGTATCCACAGGACATGTGGCATGTAATTGAAGAATTGTCATGATGATCTCTCCATTGGCAAAAGATTCCGGAATACTCCCCCATTCGGATCTCCGGGAGGAAACCGCCAAGGGGGAGGTTACCATGAGAAAAAGATTGAATAATCAACGAAAGGATAACATTCTACGAGTCGGGGCGTGGAATGTCAGAAGCTTGAACGTGGTAGGGAAACTAGAAAATCTGAAAAGGGAAATGCAAAGGCTCAATCTAGATATAGTAGGGGTCAGTGAAGTGAAGTGGAAGGAAGACAAGGATTTCTGGTCAGATGAGTATCGGGTAATATCAACAGCAGCAGAAAATGGTAAAACAGGTGTAGGATTCGTTATGAATAGGAAGGTAGGGCAGAGGGTGTGTTACTGTGAACAGTTCAGTGACTGGGTTGTTCTAATCAGAATCGACAGCAGACCAACACCGACAACGATAGTTCAGGTATACATGCCGACGTCGCAAGCTGAAGATGAACAGATAGAGGAAGTGTATGAGGATATTGAAAGGGTACTGCAGTATGTAAAGGGGGACGAAAATCTAATAGTCATGGGCGACTGGAAGGCAGTTGTAGGGGAAGAAGAAAAGGTTACAGGAGAATATGGGCTTGGGACAAGGAATGAAAGAGGAGAAAGACTATTGAGTTCTGTAACAAGTTTCAGCTAGTAATAGCGAATACCCTGTTCAAGAATCACAAGAGGAGGAGGTATACTTGGAAAAGGCCGGGAGATACGGGAAGATTTCAATTAGATTACATCATGGTCAGACAGAGATTCCGAAATCAGATACTGGATTGTAAGGCGTACCCAGGAGCAGATATAGACTCAGATCACAATATAGTAGTGATGAAGAGTAGGCTGAAGTTCAAGACATTAGTCAGGAAGAATCAATACGCAAAGAAGTGGGATACGGAAGTACTAAGGAATAACGAGATACGTTTGAAGTTCTCTAACGCTATAGATACAGCAATAAGGAATAGCGCAGTAGGCAGTACTGTTGAAGAGGAATGGACATCTCTAAAAAGGGCCATCACACAAGTTGGGAAGGAAAACATAGGTACAAAGAAGGTAGCTGCGAAGAAACCATGGGTAACAGAAGAAGTACTTCAGTTGATTGACGAAAGGAGGAAGTACAAACATGTTCCAGGAAAATCAGGAATACAGAAATACAAGTCGCTGAGGAATGAAATAAATAGAAAATGCAGGGAAGCTAAGACGAAATGGCTGCAGGAAAAATGTGAAGACATCGAAAAAGATATGACTGTCAGAAGGACAGACTCAGCATACAGGAAAGTCAAAACAACCTTTGGTGACATTAAAAGCAACGGTGGTAACATTAAGAGTGCAACGGGAATTCCACTGTTAAATGCAGAGGAGAGAGCAGATAGGTGGAAAGAATACACTGAAAGCCTCTATGAGGGTGAAGATTTGTCTGATGTGATAGAAGAAGAAACAGGAGTCGATTTAGAAGAGATAGGGGATCCAGTATTAGAATCGGAATTTAAAAGAGCTTTAGAGGACTTACGGTCAAATAAGGCAGAAGGGATAGATAACATTCCGTCAGAATTTCTAAAATCATTGGGGGAAGTGGCAACAAAACGACTATTCACGTTGGTGTGTAGAATATATAAGTCTGGCGATATACCATCTGACTTTCGGAAAAGCATCATCCACACAATTCCGAAGACGGCAAGAGCTGACAAGTGTGAGAATTATCGCACAATCAGCTTATAGCTCATGCATCGAAGCTGCTTACAAGAATAATATATTTAAGAATGGAAAAGAAAATTGAGAATGCGCTAGGTGACGATCAGTTTGGCTTTAGGAAAAGTAAAGGGACGAGAGAGGCAATTCTGACGTTACGGCTAATAATGGAAGCAAGGATAAAGAAAAATCAAGACACTTTCATAGGATTTGTCGACCTGGAAAAAGCGTTCGACAATATAAAATGGTTCAAGCTGTTCGAGATTCTGAAAAAAGTAGGGATAAGCTATAGGGAGAGACGGGTCATATACGGTATGTACAACAACCAAGAGGGAATAATAAGAGTGGACGATCAAGAACGAAGTGCTCGTATTAAGAAGGGTGTAAGACAAGGCTGTAGCCTTTCGCCCCTACTCTTCAATCTGTACATCGAGGAAGCAATGATGGAAATAAAAGAAATGTTCAGGAGTGGAATTAAAATATAAGGTGAAAGGATATCAATGATACGATTCGCTGATGACATTGCTATCCTGAGTGAAAGTGAAGAAGAATTAAATGATCTGCTGAACGGAATGAACAGTCTAATGAGAACACAGTATGGTTTGAGAGTAAATCGCAGAAAGACGAAGGTAATGAGAAGTAGTAGAAATGAGAACAGCGAGAAACTTAACATCAGGATTGATGGTCACGAAGTCAATGAAGTTAAGGAATTCTGCTACCTAGGCAGTAAAATAACCAACGACGGACGGAGCAAGGAGGACATCAAAAGCAGACTCGCTATGGCAAAGAAGGCATTTTTGGCCAAGAGAAGTCTACTAATATCAAATACCGACCTTAATTTGAGGAAGAAATTTCTGAGGATGTACGTCTGGAGTACAGCTACATGCATAGCGCTACACAAGGACAGTATAAAATCACAATACAGCTCAAAAACTGAAGATACCATACAACTGCTGTTATCCTGCTGGGAAAAAATTCGGATAACCACTATAAACTAGTGGCAGACACACTCAAACTCTACGTTTCACCTTCAAGCTGGTGGGAAAAAAAGCACGGTTGTAAGGTACTATCTTTATTCTTTTTGGCTGGAAATACGTTTAAGTGATGAGATGCTGGGGTTGGACAGTGGGGAGTTTAGAAACTGTCTTACGTGTAAACATACAGCATATCTCGTTGTTTGACATCAGAGTTCGCTACAGATACCTGCTCAAAAACCACCCTGCAGCACAGGTAACTGAAGACACTACAAGCTACCACGAAGTATGCATCACAGTTCTAATTACATTTCGAAATCGTCGTGAAAGCCAGCACTGGTAATGAACGGGTCATAATGCAACACATGCACTGGACGAAAAATCTTCATACTAAAAGACTGGAGAGGGGGAGGTAGTTGAACATGCGTTTCATCGATAGGCATCCCAAAACTGCAGCAAATCAAGGCCATCTTCCTCACTCCTCTGCTCCCCTCCATAAACCTATGGAGCTTTTTCAAACCACCAGCTGCTACGCCAACCATCTCATAATTCTTCTATGGCCAAAAGCCATCCCCTCGTGGTCACTGGCCGATTCAGTCTTCCACCATACCCCCGTGGATGCTTGCTGCCTTGAGGCAACAGTTCTACACCAACACAATAGTCTTTATAGTCGTAGATAAAAGGACAGTTGCCTCAAATGCAACTTGTTCGCCTAAAATATAATGTGGCTGTGTCCAGCTGGCGACCACCCCCAGTAGACATGCTCCCTCGCCACCAGCAGCCCACCACTCTGTGATGGAGAACAACTTTATTTAACATTAACGCAACTGTTTCTTGCAATGTGTTAAACATATTTGTCGGGAAGACTGGACCCCCCAGAACAACAGCAAAATTCCAGAGAACGCTGCAGATGGCTTTTTCAAATGTCGGCTGCTTGCGAAACAGGAAGCCTTCCGCCTGTAGCGACCGCACCCTTACAACGCAGTGTCTTCAGTACAATGCGCCCCCCGTGAGAACGCTGCTGGGCGGTCAGCGTTATCAACACCGACAAAAGCTACACATAGGACATGTCGCAGGCAACCGTCAGAACAGAAACATCATAAATGAGGGCTGTCCTAACTACGGGTTGTTTGTCTAAAGGAAAAGCCGTGACCTTTTATGAAACACGGCCATCACGCCGTTCTGAGCAGTGCACTGTAACATTTGGATTTAACTTAAATGGGACTCCTATAATGAAGCAACTATAAAAAACGGGGAAACACACTCATGATGATAATAAATGTGCTCTTTCCACGGCAATAGGTACAGTCCACTTTCTTTTACTTTTACGAACAAAATCGGTATAGGTTTCAGATTCAACTTCAGAATACATTTTACATCTCATTATTTTGTGACGTCCAACAAAGCGCACCACCATCGATCACAAATCATCAGCAGATACATGTCCACACCGCGAAAAATCAGGATAAAAGAAAATCTTCGACTATTTTGCTGCGAAAATTACCTGTCACTGGAGAATGTCATTATCTCTAAACTATCATCGGGGTAAAGAAAAAGCGACAATTTTAACTCCAAAGAATAAAATGTGTATAATGCAATTTCTTTCAGCTTGATGAACAAATTACACCATCTGAGAATGTCTCACGCATTCAGTGTCTGTAAATAATTTGTCATGCATGTGCATATTACAAGCATTGCAGACACATGAAATAACATTAGAGAATGCAGTCTTTCACACCATTGGTTCACATATGGGAAAAAATAGATTCATTTTACATTCGACAACAACAAGCCATAATTCAAGAGGATATAGCTATTTTGTATACTGTGGCAGATCCGGTTTCATCAGTGCAATGCTGTTTTACACTAGTATTTACGAAACAAATAGTGATAGCCTGTCTTGCCCTGTGTAGGTGGGAGATTGAAATTTCGTTAAAAGATATCACCGCAACGATAAAAAAGAAAAAAAAAAAGAAAAAAGAAACGCCTGTCTAGAGTCATTCTGTGGTGCCCTTGCCATCTCCTCCACCCACCAGGCGGCACATCATTGATATAAATTTGATAGGCTAAGCAATTAAATTAGTCAGTTTGAGTGAGAAGTAATTTTTTCCTGTAGTCGGATTACAATCACCAGGTAGGTAAAGTGGGAACTGGTGGAGGGAAGACCATATCGTTTTCGAGGAACACTATTGAGAACCGACACTTGAAGCTGATCGCAGAGCGATTCTACATCCCACACAATACATTTCGCATAAGGACCATGATATTAAAAACACGATCGTAACACTATGTTACCGTCACCCTGCATAAAAGGTGGTCTTGGGCCTACAGGCACACACGAGTTGCTGATAGCGTTAAGCATTCTGGTATAAATGCTGTCTACGTTTTGAAATCAAGTCTATCCATTCTACCACTTACTTGCATTGGATCCTGTAGAGACGTCTTTTAATGATTATAGCCACTGGTGAATGATATTCGTACCACTCTCATACCTCGAAACGAGTCACCATTTTCGAACGTATGTGCTAAGCATCCCACACAGCAAAAACTCCAGCGCTGTTTTTTAGACAGTCCCTCTGTATCTTGCAACTGCTCCTCGGTCTCTTGCCTCGCCCCCCCCCCCCTGCAGCTTCTTCCGTGTCTTTGTCCCAATTTAAGTCGGACCTGAACGAAAGTCGGAGAGCGCTATATCGAAGACCTTCTGCATGTCGTGGAGAAACAGGACGAGCTGAGTTAATGCGGCAGGAGCGCGTTTTGACCACTCGATGGACATGGGAACATGTTATCGCAGCTCCGCCAACTGTGTACATTGTGTGAGACCAGTGCCAAACGAAGCTTTCCCCTGCAACACGAGGTAGTAGAAAAGATAGTACGGTGGTGTTTCGTGTTGGGAAAATTAGGAAGATTCCACATCATACAGGGCATGGTGCAAGGACAAGGATTTTGCTACTGCATTGCGACACATCTTCAAACTCCACACAGCTATTGCAAAACGAAGGAGATCTGCGTCTCTCAGGCTGCATTCACGTCTATCACCCAAACATTCTCACCCACCTCGTTATTTTGTACCATCCAACAGAGAAAAGCCATGAACTATGAAAACTCTGCTAACGTCATCTGTTAGAGAATTCGATGTGATATTACCATATTCTTGTCTTCTGATATACCTGAAACAAATACAGTCTGTTTTCTGGCATTGACCATATGTGGCGATCCTACTAAATATACAGTCTATTGGTTCATTGGAGCAGTGGCTCGTGATCGATGTCGCTTCCACAGACCGCTGTAAACTTTCATCAGCTGTACTGTAGGAGTACCATATCCAACTGACTATAATTTTTCGTTTGTAACGCATCCGAGCAGTGTACACTGCCATACACTTTGTTTTTTCTATCATGAAAGAGGTTCGTGTCAGCTGCTGCTAAAGTGACATTAACACGTTTCGATCCTTTGGCTCTGACAGAAAGCTGAGGATCACATGGCGTAAACTATACAGCTACCACAACACAGGCTGGTAGAAATAAAACATAGGGGCGATGTTACTCATTGACAAAAATATGAAAAACATCGCAACAAATGGAAACTGGAAGAGTTTGGGGTATTGCAGAGCACTTCCGTCAGGTATTCTAAGGTAATGACCTGCACAATTAATCTCATCTTCCTCATCAACAGCCGGCCGAAGTGGCCGTGCGGTTAAAGGCGCTGCAGTCTGGAACCGCAAGACCGCTACGGTCGCAGGTTCGAATCCTGCCTCGGGCGTGGATGTTTGTGATGTCCTTAGGTTAGTTAGGTTTAACTAGTTCTAAGTTCTAGGGGACTAATGACCTCAGCAGTTGAGTCCCAAAGTGCTCAGAGCCATTTTTTGAACCTCATCAACACAGTAGCACATGTCTTGGTGTTGCACTTCGAGAAGCATTCTTCCTTTATTTTGCAGTCATGTACATGGTTACTGTTCCGGTGTTGACCATCGCCGGAAGGTGCTGTTCACAACACGCCTGCGGTAGTACAACTAAAAAGAGCTACTGTCATCTTATTGGTTGGAAAAAAATAAAAAAATAAAAACATGTGGAGGGCATCGCAGCATATAAAAATAGGACGAGTCTGCAACATTGAGGAACGCTTCCAAGTAACTGTATGAAGGTGATGATTTCTACATTTAATCCCATGCTCCACAGCTAGAAGTAACAGATATCCAGTGTTCCGCCACGGCTCCCTCCATCTCAACCGAGTGGTGTCACTCAATCATTATGTGATAATCAATAGTGTACTCATCGAACGGTCGGGATGGGAAAGAAAGTGCTGATATGGGACAATGTACTGTAATACATCCCGCAGTTCGTAGCGAGATTAATTTTAGCATTTTTACCTGCTGTTCCGTGATTTCTACGCTAGTCGGTGATATGGTAGAACGCTTCCCAATTTCTACATCATCGCTAAACCACTCCTCAGCTACTTTTCAAGTACCATATACGAGATTACGAATGCAGCTAGATGACTGCTCAGTACATCCAGTAGACCATATACACCAAAGTATGCCAGACTGCGTCCTATACCGATGTAAAGATGTTATGTTCATATTTCCGGCACATCGATCATAGTGCAGAATTTACTATTACGACTGGTCATCTTTCTTTGTGTAGATGGGCGCCACAGAGTATTGTCGCATCTTTAGGATAAAGTCGGAGATTCACAGATCCCTCTCACATTGCCCTTGACCAATCCTTCCTGCAACACTAGTCTTACCCACAGCACCCGTCCAAAAGCACATCATCTCCCCAGATGCGTGCGTGTCGAGGAGGGTCGCTGCCCTTATCCGTGTACAGAAGACATGACAGTGTTGTGATGCTATAACAGACGGTTTATGCGTGATGGAGGTCCAGATCTATGGAGTTTTAAACATTTTACGTAAATCAACCGTACAGTCAATTCTGAAACATTACTCCACTGTCGGGAGTCAGTACCAGGAAGGTGCCAGCATGAGAGAAGTGATCATAGAGCATAAACACACACTCCAATAATTACACGGTTCTGCAATTAAAAAAATTATACTGTTAAAGCCATACGGTTTCCGAAATATTAGTCGTGCGGAATGTAAAGCTCTTAATGCTCTAATGGATGACATATTTGTCCAACATCAGACATACAACCAGCCCACAAACGTGTTACCCAATTCACTATGGTCACAAATTTTAAAATGATAAAACTACTTCCTTCTACACTATTCCGATATCCCATGAATCCATCGTCAGTGTGTATCCACAGGTCGAGCTGCTTATAAACCAACTAGAAAGAAGTTTGGAGACTGTTGTTCTGCCTCCAAGGAAATTAATAGATTTTATACGTTGTTTTTTTTTTTTTTTTAAGTTGGAAACGTACGTAATTGATGAATTGAAGTACCCCCCCCCCCCCCCACACACACACACACACTGTTGTACGAAAATGCACACGAAGAACCAACAACTTCTTACGTGTTAATAAGCACCACGATCAGTAGACAAAGGAGGTATAACAATCTTACTGCCACCCCCCCCCCCCCTCTCACGCTATTAAAGGTAATACATCCTCCTACAGAACACTCAAGGGAGTAGTTTAAGTCTGATAAACGCCGGCCGCGGTGGCCGTGCGGTTCTAGGCGCTGCAGTCCGGAACCGCGGGAATGTTACGGTCCCAGGTTCGAATCCTGTCTCGGGCATGGATGTGTGTGATGTCCTTAGGTTAGTTAGGTTTAAGTAGTTCTAAGTTCTAGGGGACTGATGACCTAAGATGTTAAGTCCCATAGTGCTCAAAGCCATTTGAACCACTTTTTGTCTGATAAACGCAATGATTCTTCTCTTTAATACTTGAGGAATAACACTGTTTGTGAGAGCCAGCCGTAATACGGAAATTTATATATTCGACTGCATGTGTGAGAATGTAGTTATAGATCGGGATGCACATGTCTTGCCTGATTTAATACAACGCCCATGTGTAATACATA
Source organism: Schistocerca piceifrons (assembly GCF_021461385.2). Classification (NCBI taxonomy): domain Eukaryota; kingdom Metazoa; phylum Arthropoda; class Insecta; order Orthoptera; family Acrididae; genus Schistocerca; species Schistocerca piceifrons. The sequence goes on along the minus strand of NC_060143.1, from coordinate 395,261,449 downwards.
TGTCGCCTTCGTCGGAGTGTGTGTTACGAAAACCCACTTAGTTTACATTGGCAGGATTAAAAGTGAATGCAGCCAGAGCAAAATTTTCAAGTTTTTCTCGCTCTTGAGAGACAAGGTACTCCGAAACCCTCCTCAATTCCTCGCATTTCATGGTACTTTTTCTCTAATTTTATGTATTCCCAGCCAATTTAAGTAATATTGCAAGCTTTTTTCGCAGTTTTAAGTATTTTGTCGTATTTCACTCAATTTTAAGTATTTCCCATCGATTTGTCGTAATTGTATCAGGATTTCGTCGATTTTAATGGATTTTATGTCTTTTTAAATGTTGTTTTTAAATATTTTACCGTAGATATATGGTCATACTGGAGGCATGCCCATGCGTTGTTTGATTTTATATGAGGATATTTGTTTGTACTATACACATGCCTTTTAAATAACTCTAAGAATTCCCCTCTTCCTGATGCGTGCATTTTGCATGGAAAGGTACCACTCGCCTCATACCTTGATGAGACTCAGCAAGTGGAGCAGATTGCAAACTTGTAGTCTGGAAACCAATCCTTGTACTGCTACGACAGATCAGATAGCTTGTTTGCAGACTTATGTAGCCACGCACTTCATGGAAACTCAAAGTCTGACACAGTGCCACAAATTCATCTGTGTTCTACTCTACTGTGAAGGGATCTGCAACAGGGAGTTGACATGTGTTCAGAAGTGATTTCTGCTGATGTTCGAATATTCTTTTTCCCCACAACTATGTGCTCTTATCGCTTGCCACTTGAGCTTGGTTGGTGGGTGGATGAGATAGCTAGGGCACTATGGACTGATTCTTGACAGGCGTTTCTATTTTCTTTCGTTGCACTGATATCTTTTAACGAGATTTCAACCTCCTGCCTACACAGAACAAAACTGGCTCTCGCGATTTGTTTCGTAAATACTAGTATGATGTAGCATCGCGTTGGTGAAACGGGACCTGCCACAGTGTACAAAACAGCTACGTTCTCTTGAATTATAGCTTGTGAGACGCCCTGCTAACCCGCAGGACGGGACAGGTAGTTTAAGTTGTCGGAAGAGGCCAAAATAAGCGGCTGTCATTTACACCCGAACATACAACCTTTTGTTTGATCAAACATTACAAGAGCCAATAATTTTTTTTTCAAGAAAAAACACAGCTTTTGTTTTGGAACTTATTTAGCGGCTGAATGCACCGACAATCTCATGCCTTAAGGGCAAGACCGCTTTAATTTAAAAACGTCTGAAAGCTGATAACGTAAAGCAAAACCAAAATCAGAAATTTAAAAGGCAAAGCCTTATCTTAAAACAGTTCCTTAATTAGGCTGGAGGCCCAAAGAATCTGACAGTTTAAGAGCAAACAACTTAAATGCGAAACCGGCCAACACTTAAGACTCAATAACATTAATTTTAAAAATGGCAAAGGCTTTACGTAAATGAGGCAGAAGGCCCAAACCATCTAATACCTTAAGAGCACAACAACCTTAATTCAAAACCAGCTGAAGGCCCCAAGAATCTGACACCTTAAGAGCTAAGCAACTTAAATTCAAAATGGGCCGAAGGCCCAACACTTAAGACTCAATAACATCAATTTTAAAAATTAATTTTAATTTTAATAATCAACATCCTCAGTTGCACCGTTTACCTAGAATTTGCAGTCGCGATAACCCAACCTTTGTCTACAGTGGACATCGTCAAGCTAAAACTACAAATCCGTAAATTATCGTCATAATGTAAAATTCATCTGCATCTGCCTAGGCCCCACTTCGCGACCGCGATGCGGTAGCCACGAGTGCTGGAACTCCAGTACAGCACTCGTGTGCTGTCCCAGAAGGGCCGGGCGGGACCGACCAATCGCCGGTAAAGTTCTGCCGATGGCTTCATATAAAGCTGCTTGAAGGGCCACGGCGTCAGCATGCAGCTCTCCCGGTCGATGTCGGCTCTGCTGACCTTGGAGCAGCAACTTGTCATTCAAGTAGCTGCTCAGTGGCATCACGAGGAAGAGTGCACCGCGATCCAGTCTTCTCTTCAAGGAAAAGTCGATGGCAGTACCAGGAATCGTGAGTGTATTCCGCAGGTCACTGTTCACTTCATGTCATTGTTGGGCAGTTCATACCATATAAACGTTTCTTGGTAACATTCGACTCTAGTATTGAGTGAGGGAAAACTATCAATCTGTCCTTTGTTGACGCCCTACTCGTTATTGTCTGATTCTCACGATGCCTCAGCGATATATATGATATTTTCAGAGGGTCTTCCTCGAGAAACGGTTTCTTAATTTACCCTAAAGTACAGATTTTTACTGACGTCCCCCAAGCGTCTCTGGAACGTTCGAAAAGTATCTGATAAAAACTAACCGGACTTCCCAATACAGTGCGGAAATGACAAGAAGCTGCCACGATAGGTGGATTCACTAGTATAACAGCGACCGAGCGAGGTGGCGTAGTGGTTAGCACACTGGACTCGCATTCGGGAGGGCGACGATTCAAACCCGCGTCCGGCGATTCAGATTTAGGTTTTCCGTGATTTCCTTGAATCGCTTCAGGCAAATTCCGGGATGGTTCCCTTGAAGGGGCACGACCGATTTCTTTCATCATCATTCTCTGATCCGAGCTCGCGCTCCGCCTCTAATGACCTCGTTGTCGACGGGACGTTAAACACTAACCTCCTGCTCCAGTGTAACAAGAGGCAGGGAGTATTGTGTTGACAGTACAGAGGCAGTAACAGTAGAATGGATAGGTCAGGACAACTAAGTGGCTTCGAACTTGGACTAGTCGTTGGACATCTCCTGACAAGGGAAACAGCCCATCGCACCCTCTCAGATATGGTGGTAAGAGGGACCAGTGGACAGCCCGTCAAAAACAAAACACACGTCAAGCCTGAAAACAGGAAGAAGGTGTACTGGACATCTACATCTACATCTACATCTACACTCTTGGAAATTGAAATAAGAACACCGTGAATTCATTGTCCCAGGAAGGGGAAACTTTATTGACACATTCCTGGGGTCAGATACATCACATGATCACACTGACAGAACCACAGGCACATAGACACAGGCAACAGAGCATGCACAATGTCGGCACTAGTACAGTGTATATCCACCTTTCGCAGCAATGCAGGCTGCTATTCTCCCATGGAGACGATCGTAGAGATGCTGGATGTAGTCCTGTGGAACGGCTTGCCATGCCATTTCCACCTGGCGCCTCAGTTGGACCAGCGTTCGTGCTGGACGTGCAGACCGCGTGAGACGACGCTTCATCCAGTCCCAAACATGCTCAATGGGGGACAGATCCGGAGATCTTGCTGGCCAGGGTAGTTGACTTACACCTTCTAGAGCACGTTGGGTGGCACGGGATACATGCGGACGTGCATTGTCCTGTTGGAACAGCAAGTTCCCTTGCCGGTCTAGGAATGGTAGAACGATGGGTTCGATGACGGTTTGGATGTACCGTGCACTATTCAGTGTCCCCTCGACGATCACCAGTGGTGTACGGCCAGTGTAGGAGATCGCTCCCCACACCATGATGCCGGGTGTTGGCCCTGTGTGCCTCGGTCGTATGCAGTCCTGATTGTGGCGCTCACCTGCACGGCGCCAAACACGCATACGACCATCATTGGCACCAAGGCAGAAGCGACTCTCATCGCTGAAGACGACACGTCTCCATTCGTCCCTCCATTCACGCCTGTCGCGACACCACTGGAGGCGGGCTGCACGATGTTGGGGCGTGAGCGGAAGACGGCCTAACGGTGTGCGGGACCGTAGCCCAGCTTCATGGAGACGGTTGCGAATGGTCCTCGCCGATACCCCAGGAGCAACAGTGTCCCTAATTTGCTGGGAAGTGGCGGTGCGGTCCCCTACGGCACTGCGTAGGATCCTACGGTCTTGGCGTGCATCCGTGCGTCGCTGCGGTCCGGTCCCAGGTCGACGGGCGACAACATCGATGTACTGTGGAGACCTCACGCCCCACGTGTTGAGCAATTCGGCGGTACGTCCACCCGGCCTCCCGCATGCCCACTATACGCCCTCGCTCAAAGTCGGTCAACTGCACATACGGTTCACGTCCACGGTGTCGCGGCATGCTACCAGTGTTAAAGACTGCGATGGAGCTCCGTATGCCACGGCAAACTGGCTGACACTGACGGCGGCGGTGCACAAATGCTGCGCAGCTAGCGCCATTCGACGGCCAACACCGCGGTTCCTGGTGTGTCCGCTGTGCCGTGCGTGTGATCATTGCTTGTACAGCCCTCTCGCAGTGTCCGGAGCAAGTATGGTGGGTCTGACACACCGGTGTCAATGTGTTCTTTTTTCCATTTCCAGGAGTGTATATCTACATGGTTACTCTGCAAAAGTGTCTGGCAGAGGGTTCATCCAACCATTTTCATACTACTTCTCTACCATTCCACTCTCGAATGGCGAGTGGGAAAAAGGAACACATAAATCTTTCCGTTCGAGCTCTGATTTCTCTTATTTTATTATGATGATCATTTCTCTGTTGGTCAAGTGAGCGATTGTATATGATTGCTAAGAAAGGCGCTATTGCGTCTGCATACTCTGAAAGAAACCTGATTGGTATACCATCTGGACCTACTTGCCTTTCTTAAGTGATTTGAGTTGTTTCCCAACGCGTAAGATATCTACTTTTATGTCACTCATGATAACAGCTATTCTGGTTTCGAATTGTGGGATATTTACTTCGTCTTCTTTCGTGAAGGAATTACGGAAAACTGTATTTAGTAACTCCGCTTTAGTGGCACCATCATCGGTAACATTTCCATCGCTATCGCGCAGTGACGGTATTGACTGTGTTTTTTTTTTTTTTTTTTTTTTTGCCACTGGTGTACTTTACATACGACCAGAATCTCTTTGGGTTTTCTACCATATTTTGAGACTATGTTTCATTGTGGAAACTTTTAAAACCATCTTGCATTGACCTCCACACGTAATTTCGAGCTTCCTTGAAACTTAGCCAGTCTTGGGGATTTCGTGTTCTTCTGAATTTGGACTGCTTTTTTCGTTGCTTCTGCAATAGTGTTGTGACGTGTTTTGTGTACAATGGTGGAGCAGTCCCGTCTCTTATTAACAAAAGAAAAACAGAAAGAGGGAACGGTCCAAGAAGAAGAAGTGTACTACACAGTAGTGGGGAAGAGTAATGGCGTCGTGGTTAAGTGGTTAAGGTGTTGGTCTCCGTTGCGAGAGAGCCGATTTGAATACATCCCACATGCAAATTTACTTTTTTTATTTTTTTTCCGCTGTTCGCTTTATTCAATTTGTGTCTGTGTCGTGGTACAGCGTCCGTTTGCAACAGCAAAGTTGAAGATAGGGACCTGTAATGACAGGTGATTCCATGCAATTACTAGATTAGCAGCCTACAGGAAGTGGCTTTCGAATGGTAACCGCACATGTCTGATGGCAAAGCGACAGGTCAAACCAATCCTCTACTGGAATATATGTCTGGTGTGTCAAACAGGGCATTAGTGACAGGAATCCCTTATCGAAGCACCTAACTTATAAGCCTGGTGAGTGAGTGAGGTATGCCTCCTTGCCCAATTTAGATGTCTGTATGAATGTGAATGTGATCACTCCCAAGGCAATGATGAGAACATAATAGTTTGTCACAGAAGCTGCAACAAACGTAAGCAACTGTTTCACAAGCAAGCACACAGTTTCTTTTTCCTTTCTCAAAACATATTTTTTAACGTTTTTGAAGTTGCATTCCGTTCCGGAAATTTTGACTCTTGAATTCCGAGGCAGGATTCGAACCTGCGACCGTAGCAGTCGCGCGGTTCCGGACTGAAGCGCCTAGAACCGCTCGGCCACCACGTCCGGCTTCATTTCTGTGAGAGTTATATATGGTATCTCGCCTGTTCTCAGTATTCATCAAGGTAACATATTCTTACCACATGACTCATATTCTACAACCTGTGTATAGTTTGACAGTTGGCAAGACTGAAAAAGAGAAGAAACATTTAAATGACCAATCGGACAGTTCATAATGTTGTGGGGAAAAAAAAGGAAACGGCACGAAGGAGTTTTGAACACTGCTCACCCGTTTGGCAGTCCAACACCATGCCCACTTTCCAAAGTCGCCGTTGCTGTTACATGCTACTCTTTATTACACGTTTTCTTCTTACTGTTTCTATTTTGCTTTTTCTCCACAGTTCATGCATCTCCTTCTTGTTTTCATACTTGATCTGTGTTCAGTTTTTGACGGGATATCCACTGGACCATCTTACCACTTAATGTGAGGTGTGTGCGATGGGGAGTTTCCCTTCTGAGTACCAAATACAACAGGGAATTTGATCTCTCTAAAGCTGCTCAAGTCGACTGTTGACGATGTGATTCTGATGTGGAAACACAGCTGAAACAAGACCAGGTACACCCCTCGTGTACTGAGGATAGTACGTAAGGAGTTGGAAAGGTTAGAGTACAATGGTCCAGCAGCCTTTCATAACACACACGTTTCTGTAGCCATTCCGAAGCTAAGCTGGGATGGTGTAAAGAGCGACGTGAATGGATAGTGAATGACTACAAACGAGTGATTTGGACTGATTAATCACGCTATACCATGTGATAGACCGATGAATGCTTCTGGTTTGGCGAATCCCTAGAAAATGTTACCTGCCATCATGTGTAGTGTCGGCAGTGGACTGCAGAGGAGGGCTTGTTACGGTATGGGGTGTTTTTCGTGCTTAGGTTTTGGTCCTCTTATTGCATTTAAGAAAACTCTAAATGCGAAACGATCTGAGCCCATTTAACAGCGTTGCATACTGCGTATGGTAGAGGATGATTCGGAGAAGATGATAGTACCACCATGACAAGGCATCCTGTCACAGAGCAGCATTTATGATGCGAAGGCTTGAAAGAATAGATCTGTCCGGAGTCCCGACCTGGATCCGACACAACTTCTTTGAGGTGACTTAGAACGTCAACTGCTTTCTAGACCTCGGCGTCCGATATCACTACCTTAATCAGGTTTCGGCCTTCCCCCCACAGACACTCAGGCAGCTCATTGGAAGCGTCCCCAGCAGACTTTACGCCGTAACAAATGCGAAGGGTGGTCACGCCCCATGTTAATCCACTGTTATGTCCGCACTATAACACAACAAATATTTCATGATAACCAAATTTATTTGACTTTCTGTCACTCTAAACAAAACTTAAGTTCGACTACACAACATTTCGCTGGCTGTAGCGCCAAGGAGAAATCAGAGTCACTAGTAGAGAATACAAGTGCAAAACACTGCCAACCAGTCGGTACCGACGCGTCTCAAGTTTCCAGCCAGAGAGACCACAGTACGGTTCGGTCGTCGTGAATCCAGCAGCCGGGTAGTAACACAGTCATCGGCGAAGATTGAACTGGTTAAACGGGCTCAGGGAGCTCGCTTAAATCCGCAGGTCCGGCCAATCAGAGTGTTGGTAGATGGCGCCCTTATACGGTTGCTCACTCGGGTGGCAAGGGCAGCGCCGCCATGGTAATCCGTATCGATAGTGGTGTGTACGCTGCCGCTAACCCCGCGACGACGCGTTCACTTGCGCCAGTTGTTGACATCGTGTGCGGCGCCAGCGGTACTCGCTGTGTGCCGCGCGTGTTGTAGCACGCCGCGCCGAGTTGACGGCTGCTGTGCGGCGGCCGATATGACATCCACTAATAGGTGTCTGGATACTTTTGATTAGATTATGTCCTGTGCTCACCGGTTACCATTCTAGGACAGCGTCACCGCTGTTGTGAGTGCTTCACAAGGACGCAAACGCCAGAGCAGCTGTCGAGTATTAATCACACCAGAGTCGGGTGTGGGATTTCCGTTTGAGGATGCACTGCACTTAATCAGAAACCTTCCAACGAATATAATAAAATTCCTGTTCCCTGCTACACATTTTATGTGTTCATCCAAAGTCACTACCATGCAGCGTACTCCGTATGTTCGACATTGGTTTTGTAATCGGATACTGCCCAGCTGTTTGTAGTGGGCATTATCTTTCTCTTATTCATGTTTAAACAAAGCTCTAATGGACTGCATCTGTGGTGTCACCGCCAGACACCACACTTGCTAGGCGGTAGCTTTAAATCGGCCGCGGTCCATTGGTACATGTCGGACCCGCGTGTCGCCACTGTGTGATCGCAGACCGAGCGCCACCACAAGGCAGGTCTCGAGATACGGACTAGCACTCGCCCCAGTTGTACGGACGACATTGCTAGCGACTACACTGACGAAGCCTTTCTCTCATTTGCCGAGAGACAGTTAGAATAGCCTTCAGCTAAGTCCATGGCTACGACCTACCAAGGCGCCATTAACCATTTTAAGATAGAGTCTCACTTGTATCATCAAGGAATGCTGTATTCAAATGAAGGATTAAAAGTTAAGTATTACAGCAGCTACATACTTTTCTTGCTACTATTCATTACGTATCCTGTTTCAGACCTCTCTAGATTAACGCGTGCCTTTCGGCTACTTCAGTGTGGCGTAGCTGTCTTGTTACGCCACAACAGCATCAAAAGGATATTTTGTTACTTATTTGTTTATCTCCATTGGATAGACCAAGGGCGATACTTTCCTACAGGCAAAAGCATTTCCAAGGAAAACCTTTACTGAAAAGTATCTATAAGTGGTGCGGTGCTTTCATATCATCTTTCATCTAAGTTGTCTCTCACAAAGCTAGTGCATTAACTGTACTAGAAAGGGAGACCTGATGCTCATAATGCCCTGAACAAAGAGATGGAAACCTTCGTTGTTTTAATACAAAATTATTGGTGGAACCTATGACGTTGCTTACACAAAAATTCAAATGGCTCCACGCACTACTTAAACCTAACTAACCTAAGGACATCACACACATCCATGCCCGAGGCAGGATTCGAACCTGCGACCGTATCAGCAACGCGGTTCCGGACTTTTTTTTTAATATCATTTTGTTCGTTTTCGTTCGTTGATCTGCTCGGGGCGGACGTCGAAAGACACCCGTTTAAGTTCGTTGTTGATCGATTAAGTCAGTTTTTTTTATTACAGAGGGCAGCTAATCCTCTGACCGAACACGCTAAGCTACCGTGTCGGCGAACTCAAGCGCCTAGAACCGCTCGGCCACATCGGACGGCGTTGCTTACACACTTAGAGATAATAACAAGGAGCGATATACTAGATGCGCGCTAATTATCTCACCTTAAAGATTTTCTTTGTTTTTATTTTATTTTATTTGCATATTTTTTGGATGTCGAAACAGAAATATCTGGTTTGTTTTGAATTACGCTTGTACTCGTTGCGAATGCGTGCAGAGATGGCAGCACTGCACGACACGCAGAACTCTCAACAGCAACGGCAAGGGAGAATGCTGTTCTAGATACTTAAAATGGCTGTGTTTTCATTAGAACAACAGCGTGTAATCATTCGCTTTTACGTGGAGTGACACCTCTTGAAATTCGTTGCCAGTTGAGTGAGATACGTGGTGATGGTTTCATGGTTGTGTTTAATGTACTGTACGTTAGTCGGTACGACAGTTCAAGGAAGGAAGAACTGTTCTGTGACAACAAATCAAGATAATTTCGGCTTCACACCAGCCAGTCTGATGACATGATCGAACAATTGCAAAAATTTATTTTGACGTGTAGAAGAATGAGTGTGCAACACATCGCCTCCAAATTTGTCATTTCTGTGAAGCCTTCACACAGTCCTGCAAGAAGAACTCAAAATGCGAAAAGTGGGTGCCATACACCCGGACGGACGACCGCAAGGCTGCACTCTGTGGCATGTTTCCCAGACGGTGTTGACAAGTGATGACCGCAAAAATGGGGCTTTCTTTTCATCAATTGTGATAATGCAAGAGGCATGGATGTCGTCTTTCAATCTTGAAACGAAGAGCCACTCAGTTCAGTTGAAGCACATAAACTCACCGTCACTACCAGAATTTCGAATGAGCGCCAGCACTAAAAAAAAATTATGGTAGCCCTGTTCCCCCTCGGCCGGCTGAGGTGGCCGAGCGGTTCTAGGCGCTGCAGTCTGGAACCGCGCGACAACTACGGTCGCAGCTTCGAATCCTGCCTCGGGCATGGATGTGTGTGATGTCCTTAGGTTAGTTAGGTATAAGTAATTCTAAGTTCTAGGTGACTGATGACCTCAGAAGTTAAGTCCCATAGTGCTTAGAGCCATTTGAACCTTTTCCCCTTACTCATTGGGTCCCAAATGGTATCGCAGTGATGGATGCATACTGTCAAGTTCTGAAGAACAAGTTCCTTCTAGCATTACGTGAAAAACGACTGGAGAAGGCTTCACATGTGCTCTTTCAGCAACACAACGCACCAGCGGAACGGCCGAAGGCGACACTGCAGTTCATTCTATGAATTGATTTCCCTGCTTGCCTGACTTGGGTCCTAGCAACTATTGGCTGTTTTCAACGACGAAAGACACTGTCAATAAAATTCTTCCGGGTTTGGGACCGCATTATCAACTATAAAATTTCGACGTTTCGACGACTATTGTAGTGCAATACATCCTGAGGAGGACGTCTTGCAATAGTCGCCGAATCGTCGGGATTTTATAGCTGACAATGCAGGCCCAAACCCAGAACAATTTCGTTGACTGTGACAACGGCCGAGGAAGCCTACGTTTACATTTAACGATGAAAGATCCTCTCTGTGGTCGCACAGTCCATAGCAGTGCATCAGTGTTTTTCCAGCGGTCAAATCGAATAAAGTAGCGCTCGCAGTGGCCGTGTAATCATGGCGTTGTGAAGAAATGTGTGCGGCTGCACGGAGGTTATGTCGAGAAGTGACACACGTTTCACACTTTGCGAGGTGCCGAGGCTAACAGTGTATTTAACACTAAATTCTTCTAGAATTTTCATATGTAAATGATGCTCTAAGCCCCCCCCCCATTCTAACTCCGACTTCTGCTGTTGCACATGGATTAAGGAGAAACGCGAACTGACTAATCGACCCTGCAAGTGGAGTAGAAAAGACTTTGGCACCTGCAATAATTTCATTTGATAGAAATTAATTAAATAAAGGAAAGTTTCATTAACACAGTGGGAAATGAAAGGGTTGCTCTACCGATTAACAGAATGAAAGTTCTGTCCAAATTAACAAAATAATAAACAAAACACATGAAACATTTACAATACATCAAACTGGATCAAACTGGATACTCAAATAAATGCTGTGATGGTGAAGTTGCCCATAAACTAAATTGTGACATTTATGACGAAATGGTATGTGGAGCCAATTCCTTGCAACTCAAATCTTAAGAGAAACACACAGCCAACCCAACATTAATTGCTGCTACAGTAGTGAGAAGTCAGACAATGAACACCCAAGACAGAACAAAGTTAGAAAAGACGAACAGGCACGCTCTGCTGAGCTCTGATTATCACCTAGCAAAATTCCCTAAGCTGCCGGTGCTGCGGACATACATTACCAAGCTGTCTTCTTAATTGCAAGAACACGATCAGGCGTACCGGAGGCGATGGCTGGTTGCTTCGACGTCCCATCGTAGTGATGATAATGTCGCGAGTATAGCCCGAAACAAATTATCCTGGTCTGGTTGTTCCAGACTAAAGACTTCCTAGCAATACAAATGAGCCTCTGAGGGAGATGAAGAAGGCCCGCCACACAATCAATGACGGTAAAGTGATTGATTTTAACAAGCAAAGTCACACAGTAACTCTGATACAGTCAACTTTAGACAAAACTGCTCAAGACAGACAACATAGGCCGCTTGTACGCAGAATGCTCAATTGCCAACTGTACTCGGAAAGTTACGTTGAAGTCGAAACTTCAGCAACTTCGTCAAACAGTTACAATTAAATAAAAGTATATTAGACAGCCAACGGAAGGCAGGCTGTCCAGAGCAGCGAGAGCTCAGACTTGTAACCTACTCCGACCGAAAGGCGAGAGCCGACCCTCTCAAGAGCACCTGTACGAACCGAACACAGAACATTCCCGCCCCCACGACAATGGCCGTGGTTAAACGTGCCAATCAGCAACTCGAAAACTGGCTGAAAATTCCACTCTATTGCCGAAGCACTACCATTCCACCAATGGAGATTCTTGGCGCCAATTTCTGCGCCGATTTTGCTTCGTCACGGAGCTATGCGCTGAGCAAGCCGATCACAGTTATGATTTTGCAGAAAACGCGGGAATTTGCCCGCCAACACTGCCTGGGAACACAAGTCAATCCCACGCCTCGCTGGTAGCCCGCCAGAAACGATTTTCACTAAGTTTCTGCGAAGTAACGGAATCTCTAGCCTAGCCGCCCCTTCCAGCCCATCTGGGCGTGTCGCTCCCGCTCTTATGAGAATATCGGCGTCTGGAAAGCATCCACTCGACTCCCTCACACCCGTCGGCTTAACCCTTTCAAGCTCAGCATAACTCGCCTGTCACCGGACCACCTGGGTGACGAGAGACGCTGCGTGGAAAGTCCGCGTGTGAAGGAATAGCAACTTTTCACTACATGCAATTAGAGAGGAAAATCGAATTACTCAGAGTAAGATAGAGATATGAGAGGGGGCTCATGCCACCTCTCAACTTTTCGTGTGCTAGAGAAGAAATTGAGAGTTGATATATACGAGATTTGGAACTTAAATAGTGGCAACTATTTATTCACAACCGATAAAAAGGAGTTACATGTTTATACCTGTTACTGTTCTTCAAAGTAGTCACCAGCGTTGTGTAGAACCCATTGCCAGCAATGTGGAAGGCGTAGTATACCATTAGCAGAGCCTGTTCTGTTAATGGTGCGAATGGAGCGGTCTACTGCCTGTCGAATCTCTGGAACAGTTCTGAAGCGAATGGCACGAAGTGGTTTCTTCATCTTAGGCATCAAAGGCACAGTATTACTGTTCGTTTTTTGAGCATCACCTGCGACCTGCTTTCCGAAAGAGGCAGTGACATTTTGTGCGCAGCCCACCGACCATTCTGCACGACAATGCGCGGGTGCACACAGCGCAAGCTGTGGCTGATCTGTTAGGTCGATGGGGCTGGGAAGTACTGTACCATCCACCATACTCCACGGGCTTAAGTCCTTGTAACTTTAATTTGATTCCGAAGATGAATGAACCACTTTGTGGCATTCGCTTCAGAATTGTTCCAGAGATTCGTCAGCCAGTAGAACGCTGAAGAACAGTGACAGGTGCAAACATGTAACTCTTTTGAATCGGTTGTGAATAAATAGTTGCCACTATTTAAGTTACAATCCTCGTATAATGAATGCACCTCGCATAAAGAAGTAACTTGTGAAATTAGATGGAGGGAAGACGAATGGAAATTTTTGGGAAGGTCCTGACACAGTGCGGAACATCTATAAGAGAAAACGCATAAAGGGGCAAGTCCAACTATTTCTAGCGTCTCACTTCAGCGTTTGCAGCCCGTGTCAAGTAGTGATGACAGAACAGATCGATCAAATAAATGCAGTGCTAGGAGCAACAACAGGTCAACACAGTCAGTACGCGACTAGAATAGATACGGTCAAGGAACTTAAATGGAGTCGACGGAAGAACTGTTACGTCATCCTAGGGCAAAGACGCGGGAGAATGACGTAACAATTCTTCCGTCTACTCCGTTTAAGTTCCTTGACGCGAGCTAAAACGAGAAAGGAGGACTACACGAGAGTTTTTCCGCCTCCGTCGTATATTTGGCATACGGATCGTGAGAAATACATAGTAGAGACAGAGGGTACCGAATCATACAGATAATCATTTTTCCCCTGACGCCATAACAGACAGATTACTTTACGGGGTGTTACAAAAAGGTACGACCAAACTTTCAGGAAACATTCCTCACACATAAATAAAGAAAAGATGTTATGTGGACATGTGTCCGGAAACGCTTAATTTCCATGTTAGAGCTCATTTTAGTTTCGGCAGTATGTACTGTACTTCCTCGATTCACCGCCAGTTGGCCCAATTGAAGGAAGGTAATGTTGACTTCGGTGCTTGTGTTGACATGCGACTCATTGCTCTACAGTACTAGCATCAAGCACATCAGTACGTAGCATCAACACGTTAGTGTTCATCACGAACGTGGTTTTGCAGTCAGTGCAATGTTTACAAATGCGGAGTTGGCAGACGCCCATTTGATGTATGGATTAGCGCGGGGCAATAACCGTGGCGCGGTACCTTTGTATCGAGACAGATTTCCAGAACGAAGGTGTCCCGACAGGAAGACGTTCGAAGCAATTGATCGGCGCCTTAGGGAGCACGGAACATTCCAGCCTATGACTCGCTACTGGGGAAGACCTAGAACGACGAGGACACCTGCAATGGACGAGGCAGTTCTTCGTGCAGTTGACGATAATCCTAATGTCAGCGTCAGAGAAGTTGCTGCTGTACAACGTTGACCACGTCACTGTATGGTGAGTGCTACGGGAGAACCAGTTTTTTCCGTACCATGTACAGCGTGTGCAGGCACTATCAGCAGCTGATTGGCCACCAAGGGTACACTTCTGCGAATCGTTCATCCAGCAATGTGTCAATCCTCATTTCAGTGCAAATGTTCTCTTTACGGATCAGGCTTCATTCCAACGTGATCAAATTGTAAATTTTCACTATCAACATGTGTGGGCTGACGAGAATCCGCACGCAATTGTGCAATCACGTCAGCAACACAGATTTTCTGTGAACGTTTGGGCAGGCATTGTTGGTGATGTCTTGATTGGGCCCCATGTTCTTCCACCTACGCTAAATGGAGCACGTTATCATGATTTCATACGGAATACTCTACCTGTGCTGCTAGAACATGTGCCTTTACAGGGACGACACAACATGTGGTTCATGCACGATGGAGCTCCTTCACATTTCAGTCGAAGTGTTCGTACACTTCTCAACAACAGATTCGGTGACCGATGGATTGGTAGAGGCGGACCAATTCCATGGCCTCCACGCTCTCCTGACCTCAACCCTCTTGACTTTCATTTATGGGGGCATTTGAAAGCTCCTGTCTACGCAAGCCCGGTACCAAATGTAGAGACTCTTCGTGCTCGTATTGTGGACGGCTGTGATACAATACGCCATTCTCCAGGGCTGCATCAGCGCATCAGGGATTCCATGCGACGGAGGATGGATGCATGTATCCTCGCTAACGGAGGACATTTTGAACATTTCCTGTAACAAAGTGTTTGAAGTCACGCTGGTACGTTCTGTTGCTGTGTGTTTCCATTCCATGATTAATGTGATCTGAAGAGAAGTAATAAAATGAACTCTAACGTGGAAATTAAGCATTTCCGGACACATGTCCACATAACATATTTTCTTTCTTTGTGTGTTAGGAATGTTTCCTGAATGTTTGGCCGTACCTTTTTGCACCACCCTGTATATTGCGCAACTTGTGCCACTGACAGACAATCCCTTATCTTGTGAATATGTACATCCTACTGTTCCTCAGTGCCCTGTGTTTAATCTCAAAGTGTCCCACAGTTAGACGAGTGACAATCTTGGTAACGACATGTGAAATATATCTTTTCTTTTTCTACTATAATGATGAAGGCTGAAGCAGTGAATTAAATTTGTGTAGGCGCCGGGTTTCGAACCCAGGTCTCCTATTTATTTAGCAAGCGTCAATTGCCCTATATCATTATCCTGGATTAATGTGAGACTCAATAAGTCTTAGTGTCATCAGTTGTATACGCTTAGCCGCTAACGCCGTATCTACGGTTATTCCTGGTACCTTGGCGTCCGTAACAAACTCCGACCTCTGACTTTACACTCATGTTCGTACAAGGGAAATGTAGGTATTTTGCAAATCTTGTTCACAACAGTCCATTGCAAATGTCCTCATTATTTCAATTCATGTATCCCGACCACTTCTTATTTGATGACTTCCAATGTATTCCCTTTCTCTTCTTCTTCTTCTTCTTCTTCTACTTGTTCTTCTTCATCCTTGTACGTTACTCTCCTTCTTCTCTTTCATTTTTTCCTTCCCCTCTTTTCTTGTCTGTCACAAAAGTTCATTCGCATGGAAATAGCTGCCAGGGTACGCCTCCCGGCTGCAATACCCTAATTACCCCATTTCGAGAAACCATGAACTCAAATCAGAACGTTCAGCGTCAAACGATCGACTGTTCACAATAGGAACTCTTATTTCTAGCCGATACGTGTACTCAATGACGTACTCCAGCGGTCTGCAGCGTCAGTATTACTCCGTGTAGTGGATACTTTTTGGGAAATGACGGCGAGCTGTAACTCATCGGTTTGGAAGAAAGAAGAATATTGATGTAAAATACACTGCCTCAGTATTGTAACAATTATACACCAAGGTGACAAAGTCATGGCATAATGATATGCATATACACAGATGGCGGTAGTATTGCACCATCGCCATCATTTCCTTGGGCCTTTGTCCCACTTCAACGCAGGGTCGGCCCTGTTACTATGGATGTGACAATGTTAGTGTTAGAGGATGGACGGATGCCCTTCCTGTCGCTACCCTGTACACTCCTGGACGGAAGCAGTGTACCCCAGCTGTCTGCGTCTTGTGTAAGCTACGAAACAGTGCGAACGTTTTCAGATGTCAGCGAAACGTGTAACTCAGGCGGAACATGGGGACCAGCCCGGTATTCACCTAGATGAATTTGGAAAAGGCGGTAGTATTGCATACACAAGGTATAAAAGGGCAGTGCATTGGTGAAGCTGTCATTTGTTCTCTGGTGATTCGTGCGAAAAGGTTTCCGGCCTAAGGCCGCAGGAAAGGAATTAACAGACTTTGAACCCGAAATGGTAGTTGCAGCTAGACACTTGGGGCATCTGTTTCATAAATTGTTGGAAAATTTAATATTTCGAGATGCATAGCGTCAAGAGTGTGCCGAGAACACCAAATTTCAGGCATTACCTCTCACCACGGACAACACAGTGGCCGTCGGGCTTCACTTAACGACCGAGAGCAGCAGCTTTTGCACAGAGTTGTCAGTGCTAACGGCCAACCAACACTGTATAAACTAACTGCAGAAATTAATGTGAGACGTACGACGAACGCATCCATTAGGACAGATCTGCAAAATTTGGCGTTGGTGGGCTATGGCAGGGCGCGACCGACGCTAGTTCCTTTGCGAACAGCCCGACATCGCAGCGCCTCTCCTGGGCTCGTAATGACTGGAAAACCGTGGCCTGGTCAGACGAGTCCCGATTATAGTTGATAAAAGCTCATGGCAGGCTTGGATTGTGGATCAGTCCCCACAAAGCCATGGACTCAAGTTGTCAACAAGGCACTGTGCAAGCTGGTGGTGGCTCCATAATGGTGTGGGCTGTGCTTACATGGAGTGTACAGGGTTCCTCTGGTTCAACTGAACATGTCATTGACTAGAAATGGCGATGTTGGGCTAATTGGAGGCCATTTCCAGTCGATGATGGACTTCATGTTGCCAAATAACGATGGAATTTTTATGGATGGTAATGCGCCATGTCACCGGGTCAGAGTTGTTTGCAATTGATTTGAAAAACATTCTGAACAATTCGAGGGAATGATTTGTCCACACAGCTCTTCACATGAATCCTATCGAACAATTATGAGACGTAATCGAAGGGTCAAGTCGTGCACAAGATCCTGCACCGGCAACGTTTTTGCATTTATGAACGGCTATGGAGGCAGCATGGTCCAGAACTTCTGCAGGGGACTTCCAACAACTTGTTGAGTCCATGGCACGTAGAGTTGCTAGAATACGCCGGGAAAAAGGGGGTCGGACACAATGTTAGGAGATATTCCATGACTATTGTCACGTCAACGTGAACAAACAGTGAGAGGGATTTGTTTCGTGCGATTAAGACTGAGTTTCTGGGATTAACTTCATGCAGACCCAATTGCAGATAAGTTTTCTTATTTACAGTCTAAACTGACGAAACTGTAATTTTGCTAAGTAGGTACTAAATATGGACCCGTACCAAACATTCAGCTGAATCCGCCCGCTCACATGTTGGCAAGTTTGTTTCGAGTAAGCTACAGAGGTCTCGCTCGGAAGCCCTTTCACATCTTCCATATAGTCCTGATCTCTCCCCATGCGATTTACATATTTCTGGAGTCCTGAAGGAAAACATTCGTGGCCGTTGATTGGCTTCGAATGAAGAGATGCACCTTGGTTACAGTCCTGTTTCGGGAGGCAACCGCAAATATTTTCCTATGAAGACACTGACCGTCTAGTCTCGCAGTGATATAAAAGTATTAACAGTTACGGTGATTACTTTTACTTTTGAAATAATGAACAGCTTACTCACTTTGTTTCATCTGTGTCGATTACGTTTGATTTCCCCTTATGTTATCTATGCAACACTTCCTTTTCTATACCCACACTGTTCTTTCAGTAAAAAGAAGTATCTTATAACCTTAAACTTATTGTTTACTATTTTAGTATGTATTTTATACCCAGAATTAAGCAGACTTATTCCATGGTTCTTATTGGAGGTATTTTATAACCTGCATTTAATAGACTTATTCCACTGTTGTCATTACAAGATATGGTGCGCGGCGGATACTACTCGATGGTACAGGCTATCAATCACTGTATCATGGTGATGAACTTCTACTAACTTTCTTGAAAAGAGATTACTGTAACAGTTCTAAAGTGAGTTTTTGCTTTAAACAATTTTATGAGCTTTTCCCAGTCCGTAAATTCAATCCGGAGGAGAACTCCTAACCATATCGCCTCGCCACCTAAATGACTTATGACAAACTGAAGTTTCTTGTGATGGTTCCATGAACTTGGAATGCCCCCTGAAAAGATCCTCATGAAAATTATTGGTTGAAGCACGTTCCCTGTTTTCAGCACTGGAAGCTTAATAGAGCGTCTCCCATTGCTTTCAAAACGAAACTCCTCCCAACAATTCTTAGGTGAACATGGAGGCTCTGTATCTTCTATTTCGACTACTACTTTACTTAAGTTTTCTTTTTTATTATTTAGTTTAATCTCACCCACAACTGCTAGTATAGCTACTACCGCAAATTTGCCCACGTACTGTATCATTATTCCACGGTACTATATCTACTCCATTCTTATGTGATTGCTCCCCTTTGCAATCTTACCCTCCCTCACATCACCTGCTAATTGTCACTCTTCAAAATAAAGTCTTTTAATAAGCTTCGAGATGAGTAAGATTTACAATAAACTTTTTTTAGTTATCTTCTTTTCTCGTAGTTGGCTCCTGTTCTTCACGTCTAGAGGCTGATTCTTGAGGCAGAAATTTTTGGTATTGTAGGTTCCAAGTGACATGATAACTGCTGAAGAATTGCCTGTTTTTATACCGATTTTTATTTTTTTCGCATTTTTCTATCTCACACTGTCATTACAATTTCCACTTAATTATCAAAAATTGCATTGTTATTGCCAAAATTAAAAACACGTCCGATCACGTCAGAGGCATGCCCAATACTACTACATTCTGCGGTACTAACAATATTCCGAAATGTTTACAAACTTTCTTGACAAAAGAAGAATCTTCACCAAGTTACATCATAATTTTATAAATGAATCCAGAAATAAATATCGTCAGCCTGTGAAATTAATGAGATGAATTTGAAGTCTGTCAGATATTTCGTAATTGCAAATATTTCTAAATAAAAAAGTATTTTTAACTGTACATATAGAGCTAGTACATATCGATTGTGACGAAGAAAATAAAATAATTTCTGTTTTTACATTTTAGCCTGAAATATATCATATGAAATTCTTTTCGTTAAACAGATAGATACATTAACCCGTTTAAAAGTTAGAAAGTAATTTTGGTATCTAGAACCTCTGTTGAATAAAGGTAATGTTAGAGGAGGGTGTCCCTTTACACCTTGCTTCACAAAAGATTGCATAACGTACTAAGATTATTGACTTTTAACTTTACATTTCCTAGTGTTCTTATATCTAGAACCCTTTGTTATTTTGTAATCTCTAGGCGCTCAGTCCGGAACCGCGCGACTGCTACGGTCGCAGGTTCGAATCCTGCCTCGGGCATGGATGTGTGTGATGTCATTAGGTTAGTTAGGTTTAAGTAGTTCTAAGTTCTAGGGGACTGATGACCACAGATGTTAAGTCCCATAGTGCTCAGAGCCATTTGAACCATTTTTATAATCTCTACTTCATCCAATAAATACTATTCATCGTTCTTTACCTTTCTAAACTCTTCTCCGGGCAGTCTGGAGCCGTTATGTTTTATTTCATTTAAATCTCCCGAGACTTCTTCTCTCAGGGTCCTAATTTCACCCTTGTTCTTGCACGACCGTTGCCGTCTCGTGTAATTCTCTGCTTGTTTTAAATTGCATTTTCTTAAGTTCACTAGTTAGCATTTCGATTTGTGATTTTATTTGTAGCTTATTCCGTCTAGATTCTATACTATGGGTATCCAACCTTTGGTCTGTCGTTTCCACTTTAGTTTGTACCACCACTGTATTCTGTGCCAGCTCCACAGCGAGATCATCTCGCACCTATTATACATTTAATTTTAATTGATCGTTACTATTACCTATCTTGCTGGACACTTCGGTGTATTTACTATCTATGTTATTGAAGCGTTCTGTGTTGACACTATCTATTTTAGTAAACAATTCGGTTTTGTTACTACCTGTTTAACGTCTTATTCCATCTAATCAGCGACTTCAATTGTTTTTATTACTAGAAACCATGGAAAATAAGTTATCAAAGTTTCAATGATGAAATCGCTTCCGTAGTGCCTGAAAAATAATTAAATTTGTGACACGACCTTCCTGCCACGCACATTTTCTGAACCACCACTTCAAAACTAGCTCGATGAACAACTATTTTGTGGATTACCTTCAAGCAAACTCACCTGGGATACATCTAGAAAGCCGTGACGCAATTTCTTTCGTTTTATAGATCATCTACCACTCTGTTCCGCATACTAGAAAAAATAACAAAGACCTGCTTTGTTTATAAACAATCAGTTCCTGTTTTGATGATAGACACTCTAGAATTGTATTATGTCATGTCTATCAGACAGAACCTATGACATGGAAGTGACATGAAAAGTTCAGCACAGGCTACATGTTTCCACATGATGTCAACAGATGAACATCCCATTCAGCATCTGTGCCACATTAGCTGGTGGAAATAAATACAGACTCAGAGGGATAGCAACACCTACATTCGTAAGGAGAAGCTTCCAAATTGTATTCTGGACGTTGTCAGGCTTCTGAACGATACCGAGCTTCTAAAAAAGCGTGTTCATAGCAAAACCCAGAATTCAAACCAGTCACTAAACTCACTTTTATGGAAACGATGCCGCAAAACCAAATTTTCATTTGCTGTAATTCTCAGAATTGCAACTTATGATGCAATTATTGTATTTAATTTTGTGAACGTAGGGAGGATGAAGGTAGTAGAGAGAATTGGCTTTAAGATAGGAAATTTCGTTCAAGATATCTTGAAAGAAAATAGATTTACAGCGCCTCTCTGCAGCTGAAAAGTCATTCGATGCCTTGACAAATGAAAGGAGGCAGAAGACAAGAAACCAGAGGATAATCTTGAAGGAAAAGAGGTCCCTGAATACAAATCTTGGGCCTTCTGAAGAGGTTAGACTGTATGAAGAGTAGAATTATGAAGTTTTTTGCACTAATTCCTATAAACCCAGTAAATGTCATCTGAAGGGTAAATTTTGAAATTCTGAGTGTAAATTGAGATATGGAGCAAAGCGCCAGGAATTTTTCATGAATTATATATTATACTTACCGAATTACAATTAAAAGCTATCAAAATTCTCCTAGTCGATGTATTCAGAAACACCTCATGAGAGAAGCTTACTGCAGTAAAGAGATTAAACAGAGGAAATTGTGTAGAAATTCTTAAACAGCTTCTGAGAAAAAGGTACCTACAATATTTTTTGGAAATAAAATTCTTAAGTTCAATTTAAAAGTGGAAGTCACTAGTTTATGTTTCTAACAACTCGTTATTCTTACTATTAACTTTACTTGAAATTAACACATTTACTGTAAGTTCTTTACGCTTTATATTTAAACTCAGAGGAATTCTATTAAAGTCGAACATTCATTATTTTGCAACTCAAGACTAGACACAAAACAGTAAGGTCTTTGTATTGCTGATATTACTTGAATGATACGAGTGGCTTTTATTCCACGACAGTCTGAAGTTACTTAATGAAGATACCTTCAAAGCAAAACGAAGCTTATCTTTCTTTTGCAGTGAAGAAGTATGAAGCTAACTACTAAATATGTAATAATAGTATATATACATACACACACACACACACACACACACACACACACACACATATATATATATATATATATATATATATATATATATATATATATATATATCGTAAGGAACTTACAGTAAATGTGTCAATTTCACGTAAATCATGGCACAAAATTTCGTTGCCGTATCTAAAAAAAATGTGGATTTGATGCCCCTTTTAAGTAGTATGTATCTTTTTATGAACGTGCCTTTAAGGCTTCCATTTTTGTCTACAAGAGCGATACACTATTTCCACAAGAATGCTGCAACTGTAATAGCCATCTTAGTCGAACAGTAAAAGACACACGTATATGTATCTAACAATTCGTTATTCTTACTATTAACCTCTCTGCTCCATATGGAGCTTCCGCTCCACAACAGTCAAGTCTAATTTACATTCGTTATTCACTGGATTTGACTCACGGCATATGTTATATTAGTTATCATGCAGTATCTGCTATTACCACTCTATGTCGCAGCATTGCGGTGTCGGCTGCTCGTCGTAGCACGACAGCGAATGCGACGAGAGCCCGATGTAATGCAAACCCCGACAGCGATGAGAATCCGGTGCACTACGATGCCTTCTGGACACAGTAAAGCCCCATACCCTTGCTTCAGATGACATCTTCTTCTTTCTTGCTCGTTGTAATTTTGCTGTCGCTGGATCGCATCCTGTCATATATACATAATTCCCACTGATTCCGCTCGTTTTCTTGCACCGGGACGGAATGTGCTACGTGGCAGATACGATGTTCTGTTGCAGTAATGTGAAATTCGTTCTACAGGTGCACACCATTGTATAGATCCGAAGATAATTGTTAATCGAGTTCCAGTTTCAATTTTGACAGTCGATCGTCGTCAGGTTAAACTTTTTGTTGATAATATCAGTTAATATCTGAGATGAATTAAGCGTCATAACATAGTCTTGTTGACTCTTGTTGACATGGTAACCCATAGATAATATTCAGTTCATGCTAAGTATACATCGTAAATTATCTTGACCCTCAGAATATAGTTGTGGAATAATCCATAATTAATACACAAATCATGAATCAATCAGTTTGTGCTATCTGACTTAATGAATGCTTTGTTTTCTAAACATTATCATTCAAAGTTCTTTCCTGGATGCGATGCATTTTCACATCAATATCTCGCGCACCGTAATTTATAACATCCAGCGGTACTGTTGTTGTTGCTGGTATGAGTTACGCGTTTGTGGAAAAGATTATTTCTCTCTTATTAGTAATAACTGTCACTCGTAATCTTATTACGTAGTTAGCTTTATAGTTCTTCACTGCAGGAGAGAGATAAATTTCGTTTAGCTTTGAAGATATGTTCATTAAGTCACTTTCATTCAAACTGTCGCCGAATGAAGACCACGCGTATCAATCACGTAATGTCAATAATCCAAAGACTTTACTGTTTTGTATCTAATCTTGAATAACGAAATACATAAAAGTTCGACGTTAAAAGAATTCCTCTGATTTTAAACAGCTGCCTTTCCAAAATCAGTCACTCTTCAAATGTATCTTCAAACAAATTTTCAAAAATATTTGACATCATTTACGTTCTTCTTTGAATAGCTTTCTTACAGTAATTATTACACGTCAGTAATCGACCCACGTATCAAACACATAAAAGTTATGTGAACACATTTCATCTGCTCGTGAAAGTGAACTGGATGCATATTTTATTTCGTTGAAATTTGCAGCTATTAAGTTTATTTATTTCCATTATTAATGTACGGTCGGACGAGTCGATTCTGGTGGTCTTCTTTGGAAAGCAGCCGTCATTTTAACGACGAGAAAATGCTGCAAATGACGACGGGAAGTCTGCTCCTTCTGCTACTGCCACGCCCCACGCTCCAACAGAAACAGAACAAACACATCTTATGGTATCACATTACGAAACACAATATACACGATGTTATCATTTTCCATCTCAACATCTTTATAAAACTTACGACTACCTACAATCCATCTGCTGCGCGGCGGAAATTGCTCCATGGTACAGGCTACTAATCACAGCATCATCACGAAGAACTTCTATCACATTTCTTGAAAGGAGATTACTATAGCTTTTCTCTCTTCTTCTAGTATGATTTTCCTGCCGCAACAAAAGTTAATCAAATGTAAGTACTTGAATTTGAGATTCCTCCAACCATATTCGAACAGCTCCAAATACATTTTATCTAATCCTGCGGCTTTCCTATATTCAAAGAATTTCAACAACATATTATTTTCCTTCATATCAATGGGGTCAATTTTTGGCAGTACACTTATCGATGCTTTCATCTTCTTGACTCTCTACGGCTTTCATTATACCATAACTCTTTATAATACTGGATCCATGATTCTTCTTCAGTTACACTTATAATGGAAGTTTCTCTTTCATCTCTATAAAGGCGTTTCATTAATTTATTAGCTATGTCTTGCGTACCATGGACATCATCTTCTATTAATCTTCCCTAATATTCTTGCATCAGTTTCATTTTCAGTGAATTAATATTATTTCCACATCTTTTACATTTTTCATCATTTTCTAGATTCCGATTCAGTGTAATTTTTAGATAAGCTACTCGTTTTTGCCTGATAGCATCTGAAATGTCTCCTCTCCATATTTTTGGCCCAGCCTTTTCTCTGAATTTCCTTTTCTTCCCGGTAGCTTCATCTTCTGCTTTCCATATTGATAAAGCTATATTTCTCATTTTTTCATAATATTATTACTTGCTCGACTCTCAACTTAATATCGCTGCAACCGATTATAATATAGGTACCTCATTCCATCATCTTCCAACAAATATATTTTATATACACCTTCGTCCTTCTGTACTCTCTTATTCCAGCTTTTCCTCTATTTAGCAAGGATTCTATTTAATAAGGATTTTAAACTTTGTGGGGATCAGATAACGATCGGTGTATGTCACTTGCTCTATATTCTCTACTATCTACTACATCTGACCCCAATATTTTATTATCCAGGATGTAGTCAGTAACTGAACTCTGTCCTTTTACAGTACACGTATGTTTATGGATGACGTACTGGAAATTTTTAATTGCTTGTAAGTTGAAAATTACTTCGGTAAAATGCCATTTTCATTCGGTATGGGATCACATTGATTTTCCATTACTTTTCTGATTGGTTTGGCTACCAAAAGAGCATTCAGATCACTAAACTTTAAAATGGGTCCACGTGAAATCTATTGGGTTGAAACGGCAATTATAAAGTGTCAGCCTAATGACTGTATGTTTTTGCCAGCTCGTCAATTTCTTATATGGAAAACTGTGATTTATAAAAAGAAATTAGATCAATTTAATTTATTTAGTAGTTTCAGAATCATGCTAAATATATAAATTAAATACCTAAATGATTACATGTTATATGTCAATAGATACAACAAAAAAAAACAAGCAAGGCAAACTAATTGACCAAATCTACAGGAAGATAACCTTTGGCAGTATCATTGGCAACCGATAAATCTTGTTCTGAGCATGGAAATGGACAGAGAGAGCACCGGCACCTATTTCTGAGTGTTTCTTCTTGGCAACAGTTGTACTTTCTGTCCTGTGGAATGAAGCTCCATGACTCAAGCGTGACGTAGCATTGCCGACTCCAGTTCTTACTCAGTTAAGGGACCTCCAGCCACATCAGCTCTCGTTGCAACCAGGCAGAAGATGTTCACGCGGCTCCAGCCTTCTTGGTGCTTAAATTTTCACAAAGTAATTCTTGCTTAACCTGGAGGCTTTGATGTCTGGAGGAGACGTTTCCTTGATTTCAAAAAATGGTTTCAATGGCTATGAGCACTATGGGACTTAATATCTGAGGTCATCAGTCCCCTAGAACTTAGAACTACTTAAACCTAACTAACCTAAGGACATGACACACATCCATGCCCGCGGCAGGATTCGAACCTGCGACCGTAGCGGTCGCGTGGTTCCAGACTGTAGCGCCTAGAACCGCTCGGCCACCTCGGCCGGCCCTTGATTTCAGCCTAGATTCACACTGGTGATGGCCAAATTTGGGTGAGCTTCAACATTGTCAATCTTCAGTCGTTCTTGATCAGCAGCGACTTCTGGACGAATACTTGGAGGTGCAATACCAGAAAGACAGTATATCTTTTCAACAAGGTTCAAAGCAGAGTCCTCAGTCTTAACACTGATTGACCTATACCACGCAGGGGATGCAAATTCTGCAGAAGAGGAGCACAGTGGTTCTGCTGTGGTTCTAAGAACTTGTGGTTCCGCATCCCAGTTACTACTTCTTGGCTTCCCCAGGATGTTGTTTCTGGCACTGACGTTATGTTTGATGTTGGAGCAGTGCGTTCTAAGAGTGAAGGAACGACCCACCGGTAACGCTATGTACTTTGGGGTGAAAGAATGCTCCAAACGGATTCCAGGAGATGTGTAATTTCTGTGAAGCCTCTCCATAGCTGAGATGGGACTCATGGATTTGGGTCTAGGTAGTTAGCTTTGTAATATTTGCCACGTTGCTTCAAAGCACTATTAAAGATGAGTTCCATCTCTTAGAAGGTTGCAACCTGCCAACCTAGTGCATGCTCGTCTGCACAGTAATGGAGACAGCACACTTCCCAGGTGCAAATCCATTTTCCTGTATTCTCCATTTACTTTGTTAACCTTGAAGATCAACAGAAAAGGTGCAATTCTGTAACTAGGCTTACATCGATCTGGTGAGAAAAACACCATCTGTAACAGTATATGGGTGTTCTCTACGTCCTAATGTTACATGTTTTTTTTTATTTGTCACAACTGTCATGTATTTTAATGAGACTCCTTAAAATTGAGAAGCCACCCTAATCTAGGTTAATTCCCAAACAGAAGTAGGAGTACGAGCATGGTTACAGTTAACATCAGTGACTGTCATATCCAACTACAATAACCCCACATTAATTCCTTAATTTGGAGTATTGTTTAAATGAACAGTTGGAAATCCTGTTTGATGCATGTTGAATGGAGGCTGCCAGAACAGGAGAGAGAGAGCCACTGGTGAGCCATTAAGGGGCTGCTGTCCTTCTCAAAAGAATGCGCTGCCACTGCAAAGGGAGGAGGTGATGTTAGGCAGAAACCACTGGGCCCACTATGTTGCGTGTGCGCCAAAGTCCTGTGGAGAGGCACTGTCTGTGTTTGCAAGCTGTTGAGTAATGAATGTTTTCACTTGTCGTGTCCACCAGCGCCAGGCTCACATGTCGAGATCTAACAGACACAGGGCATGCAGTATCATGTGCCCCGCAGGAATTCTTTATTCTGGGACCTGCTGCGTACTCGATCCTTCAGAGATAAGGTCTGTAAGATGGAGTGAGATAAGGCCTTCCAGCTCTTTGGTGCTTGGGAGCAGGGTTCCCACAGCCGTCAGGTTGGAGCCAAACAAACGAATTGTTGTTGATTCTAGTAAGAAACAATAAGAGTAGCTGCCATTGGGTAATCAATCTAAATTCTGGAGCGGGAGACCAGAACTTACTTGTGCGTACATGGAGAAACCCTTAATGGCTGAGACGGAGAATAGGACAGACAGTGGGAGTCAGAGGTGGCCTGTTTCTGAGCTCAAGAACTAAAAACCCCCGCTATTAGTTAATTATATTAAAAATGAGTGTGGCAGGGATACTGCTGCATAATCAGAATGCTTCTGATTGGTCAGCACTTGGAAGAATCAATGTCATTGGTGATCACAGTTTTGCGCAAGTCACTCTCTCACAGAGGCAGAGTAAAGCTTCAGCCTCCGTCGCAGTCTTTTGCTTCGCCTTGAAGGAGCACTGTAGACAGAACAGCTCCGATGGCAGAATGTGAGAGAGGGACTGAGATTCCAGGCCCTGAAGAAGAGCAGCCTCCGATACACTCCAAACAATTTTAAGAGGGTGTGGTAACTGCAGCGTTCAGAAACTGATTTATGCTATCTAGTTGAAGATTTCCGACTGATGTTAGGATTTTCATATTCTTAATTTAAGTAGGTTTATGAACTATGGGGAGCTAAACGTGTGCTCAATAAAGACGGTAGGCGTGTGTGTGATTCTTCCTGGAGTTCTTTCTTACCTCTTTGATTAACATTCGGCAACCATTTTGCAACTTTCGTGCACTCAGTTGTTTCCCCAAACGTCGCGTTGACTATAATTTATTCAGCTCTGGTGTTGGTATTTAAATTCCATAGTAATCTGTTTTAGTACATAATAAATGTCACGATTTCCTGTCTTTGTGCACCATTGTTTAATTTGAAATCTACAGGTATTTATGATAACAAGGGTGTTATAGTCACCATTCTTTCAGTCAGTAGCTGGAAGAACTCCCTATTTTTATCATCTTGTGAGTTACAGAAATCGTGTTTTATGTATGCTAGTACCACCGCTGCTTAATATATTCAATTTATTAAGTTATCTGTCGCACAACATCTCTAATTTAATTCACGTGATTCGTGAAGTGCTTTCTGTTTATTGGTAAGGTCACAAAGCACAGATCTTTCTGACAGCGACAGAAGCATGTCGATGGTTCAGCCACAACGTCACAATCTGCAGCAGTAACGCCAACGAAAGCTACTCCTGTGATTTGTCCATTTTCAAATCCATCCTCAACGGGCTCATTGTGGTTGAGATCTTGTATGGCGTCACTTTTGCCTTCTGTATAGCCTGCTTGTTCTGGAATGAGGTGTTGGTTAGATTAATAACAACCTTAGTTATGACAAAATATTAACCCTGCAACTACAAAAACTGCAAACGTAGTGGGGCACGCAACGTACGATCCTGGAGAACAGCATGATACAAGCTGTAAGTGTTGTAGTTGCGAAGGCGATTGTGGTTGGTTGCTGTGACCACAGGTCTCGTCCAATTGGCTGAAGGCATGCCTTGCCTTCCTCGTGAGTCGCGCCCCACTACTTCCCATGTGCGGATACATCGGCGGGTGTGACGGAGATTTTCGTCTTAGATAATTTTATGTGTTAATTTGACGGTAGTCTCTGTTTTATTAACTGTCACTGTTTCCAGTGTAACGTTGTTGCGTGTTTATTTACTTATTTTTGTTCGTACAAACACAAAAAGTTAATTGACGTATCCTTTTATTTGAAGCTGTATCTGTAAATATATTCTTTTCTTGTAAACTTACGCAACGTAAATTTTGCGATTTATATAGTCAAATACTACACCCGCTAGGTGAAACTTACTAATTGAATTCTGTAATTGAGACAGGAGAGGAGAAATAGTTGATAGCGAGGAATGAATATGGTGGAAGTTCTTTAACATGGGAACAGCCATGAAATGTGATAAAAAATTATTTTGAAATAATGTCTAGTCTGTGACGTGATAAGAAGGTACGGAAGGCAATACGGTAGTTGGAAGGAGATGAAGTGATGCTATTTGGAAAACTTGTCACTTTAGTGAAGAGGTCGAGCATGTCAGTGGACTTTTAGTCGGAACATTAAGCCTATAAATTACTCAAAGGCGGTGGAGGCGGGTCGTGAATGAAGAAGGCCGGATTGACAGACGGGAGAAGAAACCAAATTCATTTCATGAAGAAAAAGATTTTCAAGAAAGAAAAGGAGAAATGAAGACATTGGCACTTTCTTATGACGATTCAGTTATCAAGGAGATTATTAACTTTTTGGACTTCTGTTGAATATATGTTGGTGGAAAGAGTGACAGAGGAGTATAACAGCAAGAACAGTCAAGATTACCTTTGTTTGGATCACCTTTATTTGTCATGTCGTGATGGCCCCCACCCACAAATAAAGCAAAAGGCCTGTACTAATCAGAGATGTAATGAAGTTATTATGACTACATTAAAAATATTATGTATTTGTTTATTATTACCAAAAGAATAGTTGATGGCCTCTTACTGGAGCAACAAAATGAGTTTAGAAAAGGAAGTCCATGCAGTGACATTATTACAGTAGTGCATCAGATAACTGCAAAGAGATGAGAACATAATCTGGCGACTCGTTTTGCCTTTTCAGATTGTGAATAACCCTTCGGTAGAGTGACCAGTACATCCACTGGAATATAATGGAAAACGAACTTATACTAAGCATTTAATACAAGTAATAAAAAGTTTGTAAGTAACAAAACTTTAATTAAAACAAACACAGGGAGAACAGGACCAATAGCAATTAACACAGGTGTACAAACAGGGTGCAGTCCCTCATCCACCTTACATAATTGTATACTGACGACATTGTTAGACAACGTAAACAAGAAGTTAACTCAGGAATAAAATTTATTCCTGAAAACACACAATACTGTACTCTTTGCTCCTGACCAAATTACAAGAGTCGGGGGATGATTTACAATTTGCTCTACATCGCTTGAATTTAGCTCTGTGACTTGAAGAGATCAGAAACTAAAACATAAGCTATGGCTTTTACAGGAAAATGCCCAGTACGTTCTTAAATAATAATTAATGGAAAATGAACTGACCAGGTACCTCACTTTCAGTTATTAGGATGTGATATAAGTTACGAATTTGGTAACAATATCTTCAATAAGTTAAACAAGTTTGAAATGCTGTGTGGTACTATACATAGAACGTTAACCAATTAGTCAGTAAAAACAGGAAAGACACAAAGACAGAATTCTATAAAATAACGGTTGTACCTATTCCCACACCCGTAAGAAAGATCTGGACAGTAACTAAGAAAGACCAAGGAAGCCAACAGTCAGCTGAAATGAAATATTTAAGAAAAATAAAATGATGTACTCCGATAGATCAAATAAAAAATTGCGGAAAGGAGAGAACTAAATACATTTTGTATGAATGAAAGAATAGAGAACTAGCTGAATGGGAGGGATCGAGGAACTGGGATCGGAAACTGACAGGAAGAAAAATTAAAATAGTATTTACTCAGGCCAGCATTGCATTAATCAAATAAGAAGCACTAACAATTGTCAAAAAGCTTAACTTCGTGTCAAAGAAACATCAAAGGTGGATAATGCATGCAACCAGGAGCCGTCCCCACTCGCGAGTACTGGAAGTGCACCCCACCCAACACTCCGGTTACGTTCCAGCAGGAGTTGACCTACTATAACATTCAAGCAAAATTAAGTAAAACCCAAGCATAACAATTTTACTGAAAATAGATAGTATGAAGACCTTCATAAACTTTTAACCCCCATAACTACGTAAAAATTAGTGAAATATTAATAAACACTAATGAAACTGCCATATCTCAATTAATACAATCATAACGATGATTAACCCACAGAACAACCCAGGAAAGTTCAATGAGCTTAAAATTTTTACTTTAGGAAAACACAAGGTAAGTCAGTCAGTATGTTAAGTTCCGAAACATCCAGAAAATTAGTGGAATAACTATTTTGAACTTTATGAAAAACATAAAGTAATCAATTAGTCGAACTGCCAAAGACAGAGCCAGCCCTCAATTAATCCAAATTCACAATAGTGCTCTACAGTAACAGTTGCAAAGGCAGGGCCATCAGCCTAATACAGTATCCAAAACCAGTATTTACAGCAACTGATGAAGCTTGGCAGCCCAAAATGCTGGCCAGGATAAGTGCCAACAGGCACAGCTTCCAGAAAGCAGAAACGTCGGAAGCAGATGTTCAGAAAGGCGCTCACCAATTTTACTTCCCCCAGTGCTGGAAGCTGACGCATGAGATGGAGTCAAATGGTTCAAATGGCTCTGAGGTCTATGGGACTTATCTTCAGAGGTCATCAGTCCCCTAGAACTTAGAACTACTTAAACTTAACTAACCTAACGACATCACACACATCCATGCCCGAGGCAAGATTCGAACCTGCGTCCGTAGCGGTCGGGCGGTTCCAAACTGTAACGCCTAGAACTACTCGGCCACCCCGGCCGGCGTGATGGAGTCCACAGCAGCAATCTAATCAGTGAAGCCCCCCTCTGCCTACCACCAGTTGGTGCACTCAGAGTGCCACATACGAGGGCTTCTCGGAAAGTAAGGAACGTTCGGTTGCGAGATGGAAATCACAGTGGAAATCCGATGTAGCTTTGCACAGATATGTTGGGCAGTGTCCCTAGTACGCCCCTAGACAGCGTTACGACAGTCTTCTCAGTTTTGAGCACACAGTGAGCGCGTAAATATGCCTAGAAAATAGTGTCTCCCGCCATGTATGAGAGCGCCTGTCAAGAGCATTGACCTGATTTCATGCAACCCCACACAATGTAACTGTCATGCATTTCCTTCTTCATGACAGTTCTCGGCCGCACAATGCTGGGGCCATGAGGACGCTCCTGCAACGTTCTCGGTGGGAAGTGTTTGATCACCAACCGTACAGCCAGGGCTTGGCTACGAAGACAACATTTTGACACAGACAACGAGCTGCAGCCCAGAGTAGAAATTTGTCGGAAAGCACAGACAGGCTGCCTCCTATGACGAGGGCATTCGGAAGTTGGTACAATGCTAGGTCAGATGGCTGAGTCGGAACGGCGGTTACGTAGGGAAGTAGCTAGAAGATGTAACTAACTCTTGCAAAGAAAACAGTTTTGATTTTCCACTGTGGTTTCCCTTTCGTGACCGATAGTTTGTTACTTACAGAACAGCCCTCGTATTTCCACATAACAACATCCTGCGAACACGATCTCTTGCGAGTCCACACAGCCGTGACGTGCTTTGCAGCCCCCAGCAGGCGTCGCCTCGCCCATCTGCTCCAGTCTAAAAGAATGAATTCGAGCGTGCACGGTGAGCCCTGTAAATGCCTCACAGGCGAACATGTAGCGCTCTCGTGGGATGTGGCCGAACCCGTTGCTGGGTAACTACCACAGATAATAGTGGACAACCACTATCCATACGAGCCGGGATGGCTCGCTGGATGAGGAACAATGGGGGTGTAAATAATATTCTGATATGCTACAGGCTATAGACCAGTTGTTCCCAAATATTCTTAGACAATAACTCCTGGATGCAAAGAGATATAAACTTGTTCTGCTCCCACCCTCGTCATCAACTTTAGCGATTAACTAAACTCTAGAATAAGAAAGAATTTCCTTTGAACACTTATTTTTTAAATAACGATGGATAAATGAAATTTAGTTTTTGAAGCAGTGTCATTAAACCACAACCCAATGAGTCAGTGACACAACTGATACTGCTTATTTGTGACAATCTTTCCTACAGAATGATGAAGCAAAACTCAGTGTATTGTGAGGGATACCTACGACTCCATCTCAGAGAAAAATCTTACCATTCACACTGAGGGTAGACACTTGTTACAAACCTTGATCCCTCTGCACCACTCCCGTCCCTAGCGAAGCTTCAATTGTTTCACCCACGTCCTGCACCTCTATTTTAACTCAAGCAGGTTAAAATGCGTCCAATATATACTACTCGCCATTAAAATTGCTACACCACGAAGATGACGTGCTACAGACGCGAAATTTAACCGACAGTAAGAAGATGCTGTGATATGCAAATGATTAGCTTCTCAGAGCATTCACACAAGGTTGGCGCCGGTGGCGACACCTACAACGTGCTGACATGAGGAAAGTTTCCATCCCATTTCTCATACACAAACAGCAGTTGACCGCCGTTGCCTGATGAAACGTTGTTGTGATGCCTCGTGTTAAGGAGGAGAAATGCGTATCATCATATTTCCGACTTTGATAAAGGTCGGACTGTAGCTTATCGCGATTGCGGTTTATCGTATCGCGACATTGCTGCTCGCGTTGGTCGAGATCCAATGACTGTTAGCAGAATATGGAATCGGTGAGTTCAGGAGGGTTATACGGAACGCCGTGCTGGATCCCAACAGCCTCATATCACTAGCAGTCCAGATAACAGGCATCTTATCCGCATGGCTGTAGCGGATCGTGCAGCCACGTCTCGATCCCTGAGTCAACAGATGGGGTCGTTTGCAAGACAACAACCATCTGCGCGAACAGTTCGACGACTTTTGCAGCAGCGTGGACTATCAGCTCGGAGACCATGGCTGCGGTTACTCTTGACGCTGCATCACAGACAGGAGCGCCTGCGATGGTGTACTCAACGACTAACCTGGGTGCACGGATGGCAAAACGCCATTTTTTCGGATGAATCCAGATTCTGTTTACAGCATCATGATGGTCGCATCCGTGTTTGGCGACATCGCGGTGAACGCACGTTGGAGCGTGTATTCGTCATCGCCATACTGGGATGGTATGGGATGCCATTGGTTACACGTCTCGGTCACCTCTTGTTCGCATTGACGGCACTTTGAACAGTGGACGTTACATTTCAGACGTGTTACGACCCGTGGCTCTACCCTTCATTCGATCCCTGCAATACCCTACATTTAAGCAGGATAATGTACGACCGCATGTGCAGGTCCTGTACGGGCCTTTCTGGATACAGAAAATGTTAGACTGCTGCCCTGGCCAGCACATTCTCCAGATCTCTCACCAATTGAAAACGTCTGGTCAATGGTGGCCGAGCAACTGGCTCCTCACAATACTCAAGTCATTACTCTTGATGAACTGTGGTATCGTGTTGAAGTTGCATGGGCAGCTGTACCTGTACACGTCATCCAAGCTCTGTTTGACTCAATGCCCAGGCGTATCAAGGCCGTTATTACGGCGAGAGGTGGATGTTCTGGGTACTGATTTCTCAGGATCTACGCACCCAAATTGCGTGAAAATGTAATCACATGTTAGTTCTAGTATAATATATTTGTCCAATGAATACCCATTTATCATCTGCCTTTTCTTCTTGGTGTAGCAATTTTAATGGCCAGTAGTGTACATACTGCTTGTAAAATCGCTTGATTGCTGGACCCTTTACTTACGACCTGGCGGAAATCCAGACTTCACTCTGTCAATGTTTTGTGTCTGATCACAGCCACTATCAATGATAATGACGATAGTAATAACAATAATGTGTGCACTGTACAGCAGTATGGTAACCATTCCACAGCTACCAGTTACCGTCGAGTTGAGCTATCAGTTATTTAATTTATTATTGTAAGGTAAATAATGATGCAATTTCTTGTCTATTTAAGGGATTTTGTATGAGAAATATAAATATATGTGATGTATGAGTCACAATTTTGCTATCATAGATGGATGCTACAAAGCACAAAGTGTGGTAATGTGTGGACTATATGAGCAAGATGATATTTATACATTCGTCTCACTAGCTGTAACCTCCACGACATTATGCATTTGGGGAAAAAAGTACCGACAAGTTATACAGGGTGTTACAAAAAGGTACGGCCAAACTTTCAGTAAACATTCCTCACACACAAAGAAAGAAAATATGTTATGTGGACATGTGTTCGGAAACGCTTACTTTCCATGTTAGAGCTTATTTTATTACTTCTCTTCAAATCACATTAGTCATGGAATGGAAACACACAGCAACAGAACGTACCAGCGTGACTTCAAACATTTTGTTACAGGAAATGTTCAAAATGTCCTCCGTTAGCGAGGATACATGCATCCATCCATCCTCCGTCGCATGGAATCCCTGATGCGCTGATGCAGCCCTGGAGAATGGCGTATTGTATCACAGCCGTCCACAATACGAGCACGAAGAGTCTCTACATTTGCTACCGGGGTTGCGTAGACAAGAGCTTTCAAATGCCCCCATAAATGAAAGTCAAGAGGGTTGAGGTCAGGAGAGCGTGGAGGCCATGGAATTGGTCCGCATCTACCAATCCATCGGTCACCGAATCTGTTGTTGAGAAGCGTACGAACACTTCGACTGAAATGTGCAGGAGCTCCATCGTGCATGAACCACATGTTGTGTCGTACAGGTAGAGTATCCGGTATGAAATCATGATAACGTGCTCCATTTAGCGTAGGTGGAAGAACATGGGGCCCAATCAAGACATCACCAACAATGCCTGCCCAAACGTTCACAGAAGATCTGTGTTGATGACGTGATTGCACAATTGCGTGCGGATTCTCGTCAGCCCACACATGTTGATTGTGAAAATTTACAATTTGATCACGTTGAAATGAAGCCTCATCCGTAAAGAGAACATTTGCACTGAAATCAGGATTGACACATTGTTGCATGAACCATTCGCAGAAGTGTACCCGTGGAGGCCAATCAGCTGCTGATAGGGCCTGCACACGCTGTACATGGTACGGAAACAACTGGTTCTCCCGTAGCACTCTCCATACAGTGACGTGGTCAACGTTACCTTGTACAGCAGCAACTTCTCTGACGCTGACATTAGGGTTATCGTCAACTGCACGAAGAATTTCCTCGTCCATTGCAGGTGTCCTCGTCGTTCTAGGTCTTCCACAGCCGCGAGTCATAGGCTGGAATGTTCCGTGCTCCCTAAGACGCCGATCAATTGCTTCGAACGTCTTCCTGTCGGGACACCTTCGTTCTGGAAATCTGTCTCGATACATACGTACCGCGCCACGGCTATTGCCCCGAGCTAATCCATACATCAAATGGGCATCTGCCGATTCCGCATTTGTAAACATTGCACTGACTGCAAAACTACGTTCGTGATGAACAGTAACGTGTTGATACTACATACTGATGTGCTTGATGCTAGTACTGTAGAGCAATGAGTCACATGTCAACACAAGCACCGAAGTCAACATTACCTTCAATTGGGCCAACTGGCGGTGAATCGAGGAAGTACAGTACATACTGACGAAACTAAAATGAGGTCTAACATGGAAATTAAGCGTTTCCGGACACATGTCCACATAATATCTTTTCTTTATTTGTGTGTGAGGAATGTTTCCTGAAAGTTTGGCCCTACCTTTTTGTAACACCCTGTATAATCACTATTGCAGATTTATGAACTGGTGATAATAGTGATGATCTGTTAAAAGTAATTTACTTTCTTGATCCAAACACAATCGAACCCTCTTGTTTTAGCCTCACAAAAGTTGATTTTACCCCTGAGGGGGTAATTAGCCCAGGTTGGGAGCCACTGACATAGGCCTAAAGGAAAAAGAGTTACTGGAAGATCAAGGATCAAAATGGCTCTGAGCAGTATGCATCTTCACTTCTAAGGTCATCAGTCGCCTAGAACTTAGAACTAATTAAACCTAACTGACCTAAGGACATTACACACATCCATGCCCTAGGCAGGATTCGAACCTGCGACCGTAGCGGTCGCTCGGTTCCAAAATGTAGTGCCTAGAACCGCATCGCCACTCCGGCACGCGAAGATCAAGGAAAAGGTGGATTTTGTGAAGAGAGAACAAGCTATAAACCTACTCCTTGACTTGAAGAAGAACATTATCAAAATCCTAGGCATGTGTGACCCATATGCGGAGGTGCTGGCAGATTACATACTGGGAAGGGGGCAGGGGGTGAGAGACAGTAGAAACCTTTGCCCCACCATAAGACCGAACCCTGGAGTCGCGGTTTCAGTACTTCCTTAGTAGTTGTGAGTCCTACTGTCATTTTGAACAGATTATTGAGCACCACGGCAGTCGCCAGGGAGTGACCGCGTAATCGACCCCGCAGGGTGTGAGTGACAGCTCTTCGCTGTCAAGTACTGCGCGTGTTTCCGAGTCGGCAGCGGACAGCACGTGTAACCCAATCTGGTTGCGCCGCCGGTGGGCCGGCCAGGGCACTGCATCCTAAAACCGGGCGCCGTCGGCGGTGGGTGCGTCACGATGTGACGTCAGGCGAGAGGCGACCGCATCGCTGCGGGGATGACCTCAGCGATTGTTGCCGCAAACACCGGCCGTGGGCCGGCGCAGGAGACGTGTGTCTGCCACGTGGCGTCGCGTATACCGCAGCTACAAAATGTTACAATAAATGAACGTCTGACTTCCATTCCAGCTTCATTTGCGACACGAGATGACGCGGGAGGCTTGCGGCCATTATACCACTGACCGAGCACGTCCTTAACAGCGCTTGACGTCGCTAAGTAATGACAGCCCACTTGTTACAAGAACTTAACCGACGCGTTTCGTGCATACCTCATCACAAGTATATCATAAACAAACTTGATACAAAGCTATGCAGCAGGACAAATGGTCAGTATTCAGGGATAGAACAGGAGTGAACATTGGAAGCAAAAAGCTCTCGCAAACAAAGGCTCTAAATTGCGTACATTAAGAGCTATGAGTGCTTCTTCTTCTTCGATACTGCGAAATAAATCTATTTTGGAGAGAATTGCTCATAGCCGTTAAGTTATGTATTTCAGACTTCATGTTTGCTAAACAACTTTTTCTTGTTTTGGTCCATACTACCGCCTTTCAAAATATGGAGAGCAAAGAACTTGCAGTAGAAGAGATGCGTTTCACAGTATCGAACATGAAGAAATGTTCATCGCTCTTAACATATGAAGTCGGTCGCTGTGACCGAGCGGTTCTAGGAGCTTCAGTCCAGAACCGCGCTGCTGCTGTGATCGCAGGTTCGAATCCTGCCTTGGGCATGGATGTGTGTGATGTCCTTAGGTTAGTTAGGTTTAAGTAGTTCTAAGTCTAGGGGACTGATGACCTCAGATGTTAAGTCCCATAGTGCTTAGAGCCATTTGAACCATCTTATGAATTTTAGAGCCAATGTTTACTAGAATTTCATTCCTTCGAATGATTGTTCGTGTCATATTCCCGGGTATTGATTATTCCTCCTGGGACACCCAAATTAATATATTTTTGGTTACGACCAACTGATGCAACTGAATAAAGGGCTGGTTTTGCCTCACTTATTGTGTCATAATCAGTGACCTGAATCACATACACATTTTCATTTGAATACGGCAGTTTGAACCTGCACATTCTGGTCTTGTACGTATAAGTTACAAACAGTTCTGATTTACGCAGCTTCTGTTCGGTGTATGTTTTCTTACTAATTGAGTGTGCTGATATTGCTCTTGATTTGCTCTTGCGTTACTGTTGTTGTGAGTTCAGCACCAGACGCAAACGGCTCAAAAACACACACACACACACACACACACATACACACACACACACACACACACACACACACACACACACCACACAAATACACACGCACACGCATCTCCACCATGTGACGCTATTTGGTGTTGTGTAGTGTTGCCAATTGTCGGATGTGTTTTGTGATATCTGTGATCAGAGGTTATATTGTGTGTGTGTGTGTGTGTGTGTGTGTGTGTGTGTGTGTGTGTGTGTGTTAACAGCAACTGAGGACTGTCAGCTCAACGATATTAAATGCTCATGCTAAGTATCGCACAGTCTAAAGAGCAACTAGCACTTGTGATGGAGAAAGTGGACTTTCGCAGAAGGACGCCCTACTTGCCATGCACGATGACCAAGAATGAGATTGTCGTCTCGCAATGCAATATAGCGTGTGGTGATCTACGTAGATTCTGTTGATGAGCTTTTTTGCACCGGTTATATCAGATACTAATTTCTGTACTCCATATATCGCTAATACAGTTAGTGAAAAACAAACACTCCTAGATGTGGCTAAACACTGCGCCGCCTTTCACATAAAAGGCTCGCTGCGGAAGAGCTGGTATACCATTGTGAAACCGCCTGTAGACCTAAAATTTAATGCAGGGAAGTGTGAGTCGGCGGTCACAACAAGAAAGCAAGACAGACACGTACTAAACTTGGAAGAACAGGAGGTTACGGCCGCTCCGCGCCGTAGTAAACGAGACATTGGGTGGGGAGCAGCTGCGAACGCTGGAGAGCTACAGCTATTGAGTGTGTTGCAAGAAAATGAAAGGAAAGACAAAGGGATAAGTGTACATCCAAACCAACCAGAGAACTTCACGAGCAGTGAGGGAGGAAGATATGGGGCAAAGACACTCCAAAATAAAAAGTAAAGAGATGATATACCGAATGTACCATACACCAATTTCTCTGTGCGCTCCAGAAACCTCGATCATAAAGGAAAGATATAGAAGTAAAATGGCAGCAAGTAAAATAAAGTTTCTGAAGAGTCAGCTGTGAAAGAGTTAGGAAGATAATATCTGAGAAACTCACACAAGAGAAGACTGAGGAAAGAAAAATTAAAATCGTATGGGCATGTGACGAGGATGTTTAGGACAATGCACGAGTTGAAGGAGGGGTATATACCCTGGGGAGAGCCAAGAGATAAGTGACTAAAAGCAGTGGCAGAAAGCTTTCGGAGGAGACAAGATGACTGGGCTAGAGTAGCGACGGTGAGATGGTGGAGGACCAGAGAAGATGGACTGACAGACGGTCTCTGCCAGCCTCAGGAAACAATACAAGACTGTGATGGTAATGGTGGTGGTGGTGCTGGTGGTGGTGGTGGTAGTGATCTAAGAAAGCGCGATGTCATCTTGGACAGTGTAGGTCTATCGCCAAGCGATCTGGCTCTTACAACGTATTGATGCGTCTTTTTGTGCAAATCCTTGCATTTGGTGTTAAATGAAATCTGTGTTATGTGGTACATAGATAAAACACCACAAAAAGGCTATAATAATAAAGACGGATGCGTCTCTGAACAGATCATTCTCCAATACATGTCACATTCGCTTATTTTATATGTTGTAATTTATGAATGGAAACACCCACAACCTTGGTGTAATATTCTACAGTGTTTATTATTTATTTCACAAGCCGGTTTTCGGCTGTTACGCCATCATCAGGTTTAAAGATAAGTACGTAGAGCAGCAAAATTTTGTTGGATCAAAGATTCTAAATTAATGCAAGCAGAGAGTATCTCTATTTCCAGACATGAAAAATGGTAATGTTAGATTTAGCAACAAAACAAAAGGGATTATTGCAGAGATTGCATAGATTATTTAACTAACATGAAGTATATAAAACATTAACTAACGAACTATATAAAGTTACAACAGGTGTACATAGAAGAAAATAAATTAAACAGTAATCTTCGGTGACGTGTCTCAAAGGTGTGGCTGTATAAAATAAACTTGTTTTTAATAGGTCCTACATTACAAACAGAAAAGATATATTGGTGATGTTAAGCAGGTAAGTAAAGCAGCTGTGATTCCACAAAGTAAAATTTTTTAGCGCAGTAAGAGAAATTATAATAACTGAAATAAAGGAAAATGGGGCGAGTAAGAGGGGTAATTTACAACAAGGCCTGGATGGGACGATGAGCAATATCTGCAGTTAGAAGTGGAACATCTTCCTTCCTTTACGGATGTGATGTAATACTTTTTGTTTCACCTTGTAACTATGCATTTCTTTAAGTAGGTGGTCTGCAAAAGTAGAGTCTCCTTTTCTAACTTTCCCACTTTTATGATGTTCATTCAAGCGGGTAGATATTGCCCTGCCAGACTGACTTGTACGGAATTTGCCACAGCTACAAGTAATTTTACGTATTCTACTCTATTCCAAAGCTGGAGTGCTGCCTATCACATGATCGACGGAATTGTCAATCACTGTGGTTAAAGTGCCAACACAGCACAATTATCTGTCATTTACAAAAGGCTAATCATACAAAAACAAAAGGTGGTCAACATATTTGGTTCAACAGTCAGTTTATTCCGAAGAACAGCGTTCTGAAATATGCTTGTGTAAGACCAAAACCGAAGACTGCAGCCTCTAAAAAAGCATTACACGTTGCACAAAAAACGTGGATTGTATAAGGAATGAAATAGTGGTCAACATCGGTGATCACGAGAGTACACACCTAAAGTTAACGCACAAACGAATTTAGGCCTTTTTACCTCCAGTGGAGTTCGATATATTGAACTGTAAATGAGACAGGAAGTTAATGACATCATGCATACTATGTACAAAAAAACAGAAGGCCAAAATTAGTAAACTATTCAGAGGTAAATAATATCCAAACCCATTCCAAAAATTAAGGTTTGCAAATCGTGTAACTTATCTTTCGGACTTATAGACTATCAACGAAGGATTCAAATATGCTCCACCACAAAAAATCTCCGAAAAAAATGGAAATAATAAAAATAAACTTATACTGTGCATTAGGTGACGACATCTCCACTAAACATCTTGTAGCCCACGAAATGGAAATATCTAACCTCATTTCAAGTGCCCCAACAGCCAAAAAACAACAAGAACAACAACTGTTAAACAATTTTAAGAAAATAATGAAAGACAACAATGTTATAGCCATCCGAATACACAGAGGAAATCTTGTCTCAATGAACAAAGTAGAAAGTTTCCTAAATGCCACCAACTTCCAACAAATACGGAAAGATCCCACACAATCCTACAGTGATAAGATTAAAAGTGCCATTAAACTGTGTAAAAGTGGAATATCAGCCTCTGATGCCTACTTTCTTACCAACATGAATCCTATAGCTCCCA
The DNA here is from genome assembly GCF_021461385.2 of Schistocerca piceifrons. NCBI lineage: Eukaryota > Metazoa > Arthropoda > Insecta > Orthoptera > Acrididae > Schistocerca > Schistocerca piceifrons. The sequence goes on along the minus strand of NC_060143.1, from coordinate 395,219,137 downwards.
AACATGGCCTCTCTGTACCCCATAAAGATAATATCCCAATCTGTCCTGTGGTGTCTTCATTCTCAGCTACATGTTACAAATTAGCCAGAGAGTTAAATGACCTGATCAATATCAAAACCAAGTTTAAACCGAGCCATGGTCTCCTTAATTCAGTTGACTTACTGAACAAGTTAACGGACATGCAAGTCCCCCCTAAAGCCAGACTAGTTTCTTTTGATGTTAGTAACTTATTTACAAATATACCTGTTGAAGAATGCCTAAACATTCTCACAGACTTACTAGGCAAATCAGGAGTTAATCCGGTTGTCAGAGATGACTTAAAGTTAGCTACACAAACTCCCTAACACAAAATTATTTCCGTTTCAGTGGCAGGACATACAAACAGTTGGCTGGTCTAGCTACTGGATTCCTCCCCCCCCCCCCCTCCCCCTCACCACTCTGATCAGTACTTGCTGAAAGCTTCACGGTCAATTCTGAACACAGTTTTGTAAAATATTCCACTCTCTTCCATGTTGGATATAGGTTTTGGTATGTTGATAATATGTTGTGCTTATAGACAGATACTATCAGACAACTTCAGAAATTCCTCAAGCAACTAAATTCTTAGTAAAACGCTATAAAATTCACAATGGAATTTGGGGGTAGCAGCATAAATTATTTCAGTCAAACCATAGACATCAGTAAACATATTCATAGTTTCAAGAATTATAGGAAACCTACCACCACAGATATTGTAATACCTACTAATTCTCAACACCCAATGACACATAAACAAGGAGCGTTTTATTCAATGATACATCGCCTTGTATCCATCTACGTCATCTAAGGCGTCTTCCAAGTGGAATTATGTGCAGTCAGACATACGAGTAGCTTCAAACATTGTTTACCCTCGTACATTTATGAACCCTATAATGTACAGAAAACGGAAACAATAGATGTTCTCTCTTCTTTACCCTTTTCTTGTTCCACCTTCTCAAGTGATCAATAAATGGTACACAATTCCATATGTAGGAAAATTCTTACAGGATGTATCCAGAAACCTTAAATCCAGTAACGTAAAAACATCATTTTATGTGCACAACACTGTTGGACACTTTTTGCACAATTGTGTAGACAGCACTCCAGCTTTGTAAAAGCGTGTAATATATAAAATTACTTGTAACTGTGGCAAATTCTGTCCAAGTCAGTTTGGCATGGCAATATCTACCCGCCTGAAGGAACACCACTGAAGTTGGAAACTTAAAACAGGTGACTCTACTTTTACAGATCATAGTAACATATCGACATTGTGCCTAGTAGATAATTTATAAATCAGCGGCCTACTATCAGAGCTTTCCCTGTCCACGCCGTGTCGTTCAAAACAAAAAGTATGCATTGTAATCGAGTAACTTGGTCCTTCTTCATGATAACGTTCGCTCGCGTTCTCAGGCCTGCTGCGTTGGTGGAGGTTTTTTTTACTATATTTGCCCAAAATTAAGGAGTTTTGGGGCGAAAAACGTTTTGGGAATATCAACGAGCTAAAAAAAAGGGGAGAAAGGAAGGAAGGAAAATTAGGGTTTAGCTTCCCGGCGATATCGAGGTAATTACGGATGGAGTAGAGGCTCTGAATGTTTCCAGGGAGAGGAAGGATATAGCCCGCGCCCGAACCATCCTTGCAGCGGTTTAGGGGAGTCACGGAAAACCTAAATCTGGATGATCAGACGCAGGTTTCAAAGGTCGTCCTCCCGAATGCGAGTCCGAAGGAGTAACCACAGCACTGCCTCTCTCGATAAATAGAACAGAACTTCAGTGACTAGTTCAACAACCTGCTGGCATTGGAATATGCAGAACGCATAGGAAAGTTTGTGGAGCGCTACGACAAATCTCTACATCTGAACAGCAACTTCCTGAAAATGAACCTAAAGTGTAAAAATATCTTGCAAAGCAAGTTTTCTTTCATTATGTTGAACAAAAATGTTTGGAGAAACAAACGGTCTTTGCTTTTAGAATGAAGCTTTGACTTTCAATATACATCACGGCCTCCTTGCCTGCGAATGAAGTGCGATAAAGAGCACTCGCACTCAACTTCTCGTGTCGCACAGCTATCAAACAATTCTGAGCATCATCATAGCCACATATGTGTTTTGAAATGTTAGTGTATTCGCAGCCGTGGGGTGGATCAGATACACCAGCAAGAACAGCAGCAGTTTCTGTTTCATACACAGGATTTCGTTTAGTTTTTATTTTCACGTAATCCTGTGAGGTAGTGAATTGCATCCGAGAGTAGAATGGCTATGCCAAATTTGGAACACACTGACCGACCGTGAACCCCTTGCTGAGACACACACGGCTCAGTACCGCATGCATAACATGAAGCACATGGTTTACCTCGATGCTGCAGTGAGATTCTGCGTCAGTACTAGCCTGATATACAATGCTGTCATCAAAAATTCTGACTCATCAGTAAATTTCGTCCCTCACTGTTTTATACTTCACTAGAAAAAGTTTCTACGGGAACCTAGAAAGAGACCGATTGCATATGCAAACAAGACGATCAAAATGAGGTAACGGACGATGGGTATGGAATGCACCTAAAGTAAACTTAACGCAGGTACGATCTTAACTAGCCAAAATTGCCAGGAAAACTACTGTAGTCCATGCTGACTTACGTGAGTCTTTAGTAGCCTACGGTAATTTTACAACTTAAGTCCCATGTTACAGATTATTAAAGCAAGCGAACATGGAGCAAAACCATCTTGATACTAAATCAGCCAGTTGAAAGCAGAGTACCTACCTAAGCAGAAAAGTTATTCTATTAACGCATCCCTTCTAATGAGAGCGTGATGAACCATAAGTCTTTAAACCAATAGCTTAAAACATTAAGGTATTAATGTAGCAGAAATATTAAAAGCATTTACAATAAAACCAATAAAACTGACTGATGGCTGAGCGTGCAGAACAGTTTTGCAAATCTCTTTTGTCTCCATATTAGCACAACAGGGAGCGGAGCAGGTAGTGTAAAGTCCAGTGACTGTGTTACAAACTGTTTATACTAAATTGTAATGTGTTATAACCACGTACCACAGAAATCGTGGTAATATGAATGATGACTAAAAAAACATTCCTTAAAAAAAAACTTGAAAGAGTTCTATAGTATTTAGTAGAATCTGGCACCGCTAAACACAACCTGACAGTCAGCACAGAAGTCTTAAGACACCGGGGCTTAGTCATCTGGCTGACTGCTGGCCGAGGCTGCAAGAAAGAGAGATAGAGAGGGACTCGTTGCTGATGACATGAAATCATAATATTCTTGTAGCAACACCGCCATGCCACCTAGGCGGGCACTGTAACTCATGTCCGCCGGCAATAAAGTGCAGACGTGATGACGATCTGTCACACTGGAGACGGTACTTAACTGGCTCACTAATGCTATTACTCAGTAATGCTATTACTCCCATCTACAGTGAGGTCATTAGAGAAGCAGCCCAATGTCAGATTTTTTTTGGGGAACCACCCTGGCATTTGCCTGGGGAAATTTCGAGAAATCACGAAATGTGGATGGTCCGAAATAAATTTTGATTATCGTTCTCGTAAAGTCGTGTCCAATGTGCTAACCGTTGCATCACCTTCCTGGGTATTCACTAATACAAATTCAGCGACATACTATGTAGCTTTGTATACAGAATGAGTCACCTAAAAGCTACATGCAAACATCTCGGAAGTCGAAAGTGCTATGACGTGCGACTTTCGCCGAATGGGTTGGTAGTCAGTGGCTCGTATTGTTAGCCAATAACCAAATCGTAATATTACTTATAAAGTGTATTTTTGGTGTAAACGGACACCTTTTTTAAATGGAACAATGCCTAGTGATATTAACTAGCTGGAAGTAGCATAAATAAGAATGTCACTGGTGATTGTTCCAGGACAAGACCTCGTATTCAGCCAGCTTAGATGCTAGGTACGATGTTGTTATGTTTGCTTACAGTGTGCTTACAGCCCAAGCAGTACATCGTGAGTGGATGATGGGATTTACTGAAGCAGAAAAAGCCGACATGCACATGGTGCATGGAGAGAGTAGGAAAAACGCAGTTCGTTCTTGTATGTGTGTGGGACAAGATATCCCAACACATGTCAATTATCTCGGAATTACTTATCAACGTTTTCAGTCAGTTAGGTGAAAGTAGTGGTATAACATCTAGACAACTTAAGAGAAGGAAACTAGCGATGACAGAAGGGGAGGAAATTATGTTCTTGCTGCTATTGCTGTTAGCTCGCACGCAAACGCAAGAAGTAGTGAAATGCATCAGGCAACTGTCCTAAGCATTCTCCATCGACATAGGTTCCATCACTATCACATCTCTCTCGGTCAAGAGCTGCATTTAAACGATTACGAGAATTGTGTGAACTTCTGTGCATGCACATTAGGGAAAGATACTCCGTACGTATCATGTATCTTGTTTAGTAATGAAGCCACATTTACCAATCATGGTCAAGCAATCAACCGAAACAAGCACTATTGGTCTGTTGAGAAGAGATTCGTTTCACAGTATCGAACATGAAGAAATGTTCATAGCTCTTAACGTATGAAGCCGGCCTTGTGGCCGAGCGGTTCTAGGCGCTTCAGCCCGGAACCGCGCTGCTGCTACGGTCACAGGTTCGAATCCTGCCTCGAGCATGGGTGTGTGTGATGTCCTTAGGTTAGTTAGGCTTTATTAGTTCTACGTCTAGGGGACTGATGACCAGATATGTTAAGTCCCAAAGTGCTCAGAGCCATTTGAACCATTTCATAGACGGAACTCCGAATGCGCACAACTATTGTAACCTCGTACAGACCATCTTCCGTGGATGATATAAGACGTTTCTCTACAGACTAGGAGGAACTTTTGGTATCATTACGATGGCAGTACGGCCCACTGAACACGAAGTATTAAAGCATGTCTTCGCGAATTGTTTTAAAAGCGTTAGATTGGACTCAAAGGACCTGTACCATGGCCGGCCCGTTCCCCGTATTTGAGGCCTGTAGGCTCTTTTCTGTGGGAAAAATTGAAAGGCGCTGGCTACAAGGACATACCCACTACATTTAATGATATGCAACGATTAATTACTGCGTCCGCTCGGACATTCCGCTGAAATGCTAGCATGTGTACAACATTCGTTCCATACAAGAATGAAAGTGTGTATTGCCACTTCCACTGTTTCTAAACTCAGTGTGATCTAGAGTGGGATATATATTTTTTGCATTACTTCAGACAGTCGTATGTCGCTGTTCTCAATTTCGTCATGATTAGGTGCATTTTCACTAGCTGCCCATATTCTGCAACAGTGAATGAGAAAAGCCAACTTTTGTTACGATTCGGTGTATTTTCATTATCTGCTTCATATTGTGCAACTGTTAATGAGAAAAGCATCGCCGAGTTGGAGGAAGTAATCAGTAGGTCAAAAACGTAACATTGTTATCAGGATATATGTCAGGCCCACATTTTTGGAGAGTAGTGCACACATCGGAAGAAAGTGCTAAACAATGGCCGTGATAGCTCAGGATCAGTGACTTGCTGCCACTGACTGCCCTAGTTTTATTATCTATTCTCGCGCTGTGTCAAGAACTGTCAGTACCTGCACATGTGCATTGATGCAGTCTGTAGGCATGTCAAATTTCGCCCCAAAAATGCATATTTTCTTTCACAGAGAAGCCAGGACTTGTTCTGACAAGTTGCAACCTTTTCCAGCAAGCAAAAGCTATTAGTCAGCAAGATCAGACTTACCAAAGTCTACAAATGTGCATTCAAGGAACTTTTTCGTTAAACCGTTACTCTAATTCATTGGCGAGAAGCATGAGGCACGTAAAAATAATTGTAGTCTTGTACCAAGGGAGCAAGGGGAGGATATTGTTGTGGGTGGCTTGTATCCTCTTTCTACAACACAATTGCACAGGTTTCTTAATACAATCCTTTGTTTACAAGAACTGGCTACTTAAGTTTAATAGAATCCATGTTCGTGGTACAAGGTCATCAGCAATAGTCCTCCTGCAGACATTGTCTTGCCACTACAAACTTTAGTCTTGCTACAGTCCCACTCCGTGAGTGGACTGATGGATGCCAACTGGAAGAGGTGAGTTAGTGAGTTAGTAAGGCAGTGAGGCCCTCTCATCAGCGGCGGCGGCCTAAATACACGTTGTCGAGGGGGCGTTGGCGGCATGTTGCTTGTCAGTGTGCCTCTGGCCTCTCTCGTGATAGATGCGCTTGATCCAGCGCCTACTACCAATCTTCGTGCTACATCTTTGCCGACCCGTGTGCTGGGGACAGCTTACACCAGCACAAAAACGCTGTAACGAAATTTCCAAAACCGTTTATAGAAACATCAAGCATTATTTCGTCAAGCATCAGTAGTCTGTTTAACATACATACGTAAGTATTATGACTGATTATTATGATAAATAATGTGATAGTATTAAAACATGCTACAGCAATTATTAAAAGTGATGGGTGACACAGTTCCAATACAGTAAGCTGCTGGCTTGTCTGCAGCAGTGGCTGTAGAGTTAGTAGTCTCTGCAGGTCATAACCCACATCTCAGCATGTCACCTGAGCAGCGCGTCACCGTATGTCTGTCAGTTCAATTTGAGTAGTCAGGTTTGTCTTGTACAGTTGTTCACATATGATGTGAGTGCAGCTGATGTAATTAGATATAAAAGAATTTGTCGAGGCCTCCTCCTAAAACTGATTCACTCCTCACATACAGATCTTTATTAGAACTCATATTATATAAACAGTCTGTAATATATATGTGGATGTACTTCATTTTCAGTATCATCATATATTTTGACAGATGTTTTAGACATGGAAGTACTCCTGTAGTGTCCGTATCTCTATGATGTTAGGTTTAATGTATCACTTCAAACAATGTAAAAATATGTGATTCTTGAGTTCCTCCCGGAGTATTTGATAATCAAAATATCCACGGGTGTACTGTCGGTCTACAGTGTCCAACGGGCACAATATTTCGGCGATCATACATGTCGCCACCATCAGTCCGTCAGTTCACCTGATGATGGCGACATGTATGATCGCCGAAATATGCTGTCCGTTGGACGCTGTAGACTGGCAGTACACCTGTGGATATTTTGATTAATGTAAAAATACATTTTGTATGTCCTAATATTAGTTTAACACCAATGACGCGTGTGACCTCTTAATTCTAGAGAACTACATGTACTTAAAGGTTCTTTGCATTATAGCACTGAAAGTAATGAAGGAGTAAAGCGAAAATGACCCTGAAAGATGAAACTTACTGATGAGGCAGTACAGTTTTTTACATAAGCTTTTTAGTTAAGTATAAAACCAGTGATTTATTACTTTGTTTACAACAAACAGTGGGAAAACACTGCAAACATGGAATACTCGTGAATAATGCTGTTGTATACAGAGAAGGCGCAACAGTAGAAAATTGTAACGAAGTGCGGGAAGAGCTGTAGAAGATCGACGCTTGGTGCGTGGATTGGCACGTGCCGAGCATAAATAGACAGGAAGAGCGATAGCTGTATGATAACATTTTAGCAGAACGATCACTGGAAGCAGTTGTATCGATAAAATATGTAGTAGCTTGTCTACGGAAATATTTAAAGACCACGTAAAACTAACCGCAGGTAAGGCAAATGCCAGACAAATTCATTAGAAAATTCCTCAGGAAATGCAGTACATCCACAGGGGAAGTACCTTACAAAACTCTCTTTCTACCAACACTTGAATATTGCTCCGCAGTCTGGGCTCCGTGAGAGATAAGGCTGGCAGAGGAAATAGAGAAGATCCAAAGAAGAGTGGCGCGTGCCATCATAGATTCATTTCGTAATCGCGAAAGCGTCTCGGAGATGGTCAGGCAAGTCCTGTTGCAGATGTTTTAAGACAGTTGTTCTGCAACATGCTATGATTCTTAACGTCCCGAAAGCGCATGTCTCTAGAAGACTCAACCAGCATATTTGTTCCTCCCGCGTATATATTGCGAAAAGACCACGAAGGAAAAATTGCGGAAATTCGAGCTCACACTGAAGCTTATTATCAACCACTCTTCAAGAGAATCGTTCGTGACTGGAACAGGAAAAATGAACACTGACAGTAGTACACAAAGTACCCTCTACAACACACTGTGCGGTGGCCTGCTGCATATACACTTCTGGACATTGAAATAAGAAACCCGTGAATTCATTGTCCCAGGAAGGGGAAACTTTATTGACACATTCCTGGGGTCAGATACATCACATGATCACACTGACAGAACCACAGGCACATAGACACAGGCAACAGAGCATGCACAATGTCGGCACCAGTACAGTGTATATCCACCTTTCGCAGCAATGCAGGCTGCTATTCTCCCATGGAGACGATCGTAGAGATGCTGGATGTAGTCCTGTGGAACGGCTTGCCATGCCATTTCCAGCTGGCGCCTCAGTTGGACCAGCGTTCGTGCTGGACGTGCAGACCGCGTGAGACGACGCTTCATCCAGTCTCAAACATGCTCAATGGGGGACAGATCCGGAGATCTTGCTGGCCAGGGTAGTTGACTTACACCTTCTAGAGCACGTTGGGTGGCACGGGATACATGCGGACGTGCATTGTCCTGTTGGAACAGCAAGTTCCCTTGCAGGTCTAGGAATGGTAGAACGATGGGTTCGATGACGGTTTGGATGTACCGTGCACTATTCAGTGTCCCGTCGACGATCACCAGTGGTGTACGGCCAGTGTAGGAGATCGCTCCCCACACCATGATGCCGGGTGTTGGCCCTGTGTGCCTCGGTCGTATGCAGTCCTGATTGTGGCGCTCACCTGCACGGCGCCAAACACGCATACGACCATCATTGGCACCAAGGCAGAAGCGACTCTCATCGCTGAAGACGACACGTCTCCATTCGTCCCACCATTCACGCCTGTCGCGACACCACTGGAGGCGGGCTGCACGATGTTGGGGCGTGAGCGGAAGACGGCCTAACGGTGTGCGGCACCGTAGCCCAGCTTCATGGAGACGGTTGCGAATGGTCCTCGCCGATACCCCAGGAGCAACAGTGTCCCTAATTTGCTGGGAAGTGGCGGTGCGGTCCCCTACGGCACTGCGTAGGATCCTACGGTCTTGGCTGCATCCGTGCGTCGCTGCGGTCCGGTCCCATGTCGACGGGCACGTGCACCTTCCGCCGACCACTGGCGACAACATCGATGTACTGTGGAGACCTCACGCCCCACGTGTTGAGCAATTCGGCGGTACGTCCACCCGGCCTCCCGCATGCCCACTATACGCCCTCGCTCAAAGTCCGTCAACTGCACATACGGTTCACGTCCACGCTGTCGCGGCATGCTACCAGTGTTAAAGACTGCGATGGAGCTCCGTATGCCACGGCAAACTGGCTGACACTGACGGCGGCGGTGCACAAATGCTGCGCAGCTAGCGCCATGCGACGGCCAACACCGCGGTTCCTGGTGTGTCCGCTGTGCCGTGCGTGTGATCATTGCTTGTACAGCCCTCTCGCAGTGTCCGGAGCAAGTATGGTGGGTCTGACACACCGGTGTCAATGTGTTCTTTTTTCCATTTCCAGGAGTGTAGATGTAGAAGTATTTATGCATGACATTATGGATAATAATCTTTAGCACTTGTATATCTGGATACGGCACCCGAATATAAGTACGTCAAAAAGTGACAGGCTATGAAGTGGTGACAGAGATCCGCGCAAACGGCATTCCAGCTCCAAGTGAAATGAGAAGTACCAATAAACAGCGTGCACTTGGTAAATCTCAAGGGTTCCGTTTTATTCTGTGCTTAAAATTCCGCTAAGAAAATAAACCTCAGATTGCAGCACTGACGATGCTGTACTTCTTACTCGCTCCCCTGGATAGCATTACCTGTACTATTTATAAGGAAAAAATATGCTGCAATTGTTTTGACTGTTGTACATTGCTGTCTTTGTTATCCACGTAGCTGAACGTACGTTGCATTATAGGTCATCTATAGTGCTTATCTGTTATAGTTATACAATGAGTGCTTCCAAGAGTATACCGCAACAATATACCGAAATTCGGCATTTCTCAGACAACTGCTCAGCTCAAAATAAGACTCACACTGTCAGAAGATTTCTGTTGTAGCTAACCATCTGTGGGAAATTCGACAGTATTTAACATTAATTACCAGTGAGGGGACACTTTTTTTTTATCTTGTGGCAGGGGTTTCGGCATTAAGAAAAGAAAAACAAAGGAAACAGGCGAGACTGTTTACTGTGCATGACGTCATAGCGGATAGTCTTAAACGTTGAGCCAGGTAAATTTGTCATTAGAGAGGTTGCTGCTATAGAAATACTAGATTTCAAGTTGTGGTGGCAGCCATATTACTGGACGACCAGAATTTCAGAAGAAACTCAAATTATTGGAAAACATGGACAGGTGACATTCCCTATAAGCCCTTTTCCACGTTCTGTTTATGATAACACAATAAAAGTATTACAGCTATACAACGATCAATGGAGTGATTAGTCAAATATTTCGTCAGTGCCTCCAATGTGGTGCGTTGACTGCGCCAGGAAATACTAGCTTTTCCATCAAGGTAATTTCCAATTAAGGCTCATATAATCACGGACATGAAAAACCTCCAACTTTATCTGCCTAACGAGCATCTGCCTTTCTAGGGAGAAATTTTGTAGTGACACATAAGGAACGACAGCCAAGACGACGAGTAAATGGATCGTTAGAATCTGAGTTTTTCTGTAGAATGATTAATTAGTATTGTGAAACGAAGAGCTGTACGTATTATATCGTGTGCAGTGAAGATAACGTTAAAGCGAATAAAAAGAAGTGTACACATTCATTATCTTTTACTCGTATTTTTTTTTTAAATAAAGGCATAAGTTCCCAACTTTTAAAGATTAATTTCGTTAACAAAATATAATAAATTTAGTTTCTTTCCTGACAATCATATTTGCACCACAAAATATAGTATTGTCAGGGAAGAGGTCCATATAAAGCTATTATAGAAATTAAACAGTTTTTCTCAGTTTCCCACAAATGTGTGTTGGATGACTTATGACCCTTTAAAAATATATGTTGAATTATCTGACACAGTTTCAATAGCAACTGGCATCTATCATGAAGTGGCGCAGATGTTAGTCGCTGTGCCTATCTCTGCGATACTAGAATTACAGCTTCTCATGAAGTTCATCTCTGCAATACTAAAATTACAGCTTCTCATGAATTTCTGTACGACTTCCTCCTCCCCTTACGCGTCGGGAAAAATCTCAAACTTGTTCCGGCCATTATCTAAACCTGAATTACTACCTACCGACTGCAGTATCTTCGTTGTTATCGGGAAAGAATGATTAAGTTCACAGACGCTTGTGTATGTTTTTTTGTCATCTCCACACTGGATATGCAGTTAGTAATGTAGCGCTTATAATGTAGTGCTTACAGTGTTTTGTGAAACTGTTAACCTTATCACACATTTATGTCTCATCTATTGACATCACGGCGGACTGTTCTAGGGCTTCATCTTTTTCAGCCAAATATCTCAAAAAGCTGGCAGTCAAGCTGAGGTAATCCTCGCTAGAAATCCTTGGAGTGGATTTTTGGGTCCGACATTTACCAGACGAGCAAGAGAAACCTCACGAAAATCTTAATTGGACTGGGGGCTGGACATTATTTTATTTATTCTGGGAGAATGTTGTTTATTCTCTATTCCCACGAGTGTAACGGCCTGTTTGAGTACTGGGTCACCGTAGAGTAGCAGTTCTGTTCAGCCAATCACCAAGCTAGCTGATAGTCGGGCAAAATGTTTCCCGATTTGGCATAAATGTAAGGGAACGACAACCATTAGAAACCTTGATCTGAAACGCGTGCAGGATCGACATTTAATTTACTTCTGAGACAACCTGAAACAAAAAAAGTGTGTGTATGTGTATGTGTGTCCGACACTACGCAATTTGTTTGCACTGTATTATCAGTTATCAATGTAATTGCTGCGAAAGACTTTCACAGATGCTAACTTAAATAACCAAAGGAGTTAAAGCGTGTTAATGTACGCCGTAGCGAATTTATAGTCTCGAAAGACCTTGCTATCGACAACCTCTAACGCTCCTTCCTTCCTTCTGCTTGTCATAACCAGTTACTTGGTAACAATATGTGTGTGTCATTTGTATGGACTCTCAGTTCCGTAATTATTTCACACGTCATTGATCCGGCTTAGAACTCCGCTATCAAGAGATGACTAAATATAGCACACAAACTGTTTTCAATCCTTTTTACAACTACAGTACTACAATTCTGTTTGTGAGAGGAAGTAAAATACCAACAGATCTTTTCTTTTACTTTCCAGCAAAATTACTGTTTCCTGGAACTACAGAAAAAGTTCATTCCGTACGACTTCTGACGTGACGTCACAGCCACGATCTGAAGCCACTGCCTAATATGTCCTGACTCTGTCAACTGCCTCGACACCGTTTAAGTAGAGGAAACCGCTTTCCACATCCTTAGCGACCCTCGGCCGGACACACTGGACGCAGTTTCCTTCTGATAACCGTATCTCGTCTTTTTCTCTGTACGGCACGTCCTTGTAGGATGCGAGTGACCAGCGTTTCGAAAGTGCGTCTTTATCGGCAATCTCCATTTTTCCCTATACTTTTAGTGTTGGGTTGCCGACCTAATCGGGAAGTGTGCTGGCTTTCTCAAAGTACTACAATAAATGCACAACTTGTCTCCATTGGATGTTCCTAAGAATTATTCATTACGTCATCAGCGATTGTAATTTTTTGCAGCTATGTATTTCGTAGAGGGATCAGGTCAAACACGAGCGCAATAATGCAGTTAACCACTTCGTTTAAGTCCGTATTCCTAGGTAGCATCGTTATACGGTTACTACAAACGCCTGACGCACTGAAACACAAAAAATTCGAACAGTCAAATTGCTGCGTTCAGTTCAGTGTGCTATAAATATCTCTCGTATACACTGCTTGGCTTGCTATAATTTTGAGGAGGTTCAACGTAAGCTCTAAGGGAATAGCTGGTAAGGTAGCTGGTTATTCTTTGCTGCACAATACTATCTAAAAAAATATTGGGTTTATAGTCATTATTTATTCATTCATTATTCTTGTTAATTCTACTCCAAAAATCAAAACATCTAGCACGGCCGACTAGGCAAAGTTGTCTGTGGAAAGTTGATGACTTCGTCATCTACTGAGAACTGGTTATTTTAAAGTAGCTGCAGTCGGTAACTCTGTTAACGGGATCAATAATGTGAGAATGATTCCGTTGAAGCTAAATTCAAAGATCGTGCTCTAGTTGCGAATCAGACCGAAACTGAAAGTACTCCTCCCCAGGTTTCAGCATATAAAGGTTAACTCTCAGAAACTTATAATGAACCTCCTGTTGAACATCCGATAGAGCATAATTAAGAACCATGGCCTTCAAAAACTTCTGCTTACTTAAACCAAAACGGTGCTGAAATATTTTCGATTTGAAACAATTGGCTATTGAATGACAATGGATGAGAAACGGAAAAGTCACTAAACAAAGTACAAGGGTTTTAATAAGCTCACCTATAAAACCGATATTTATTGATTAGGGGTCACGCAAGGTGGAACAAGAAATTTTAAAACAACAAAGTGAAACTTCCAAAGAGTATGCCCTGGTCTATATTGATCCTGCACCAGAAGACTAGACAGAATGTTGTAAATGACACACATCGTGGAATTACCACTGCTTAAACTGCAAAAGAGAAAAATTTGTGTCCGATTTTTGTTAATGAAAGACACTGGTATAGAGTTATTTTAATATTCTACACAACAATCCTTTCATTAAATACTACTCAATAGGAAATACACAGTAATATTTAATTTATTAATGTACTGGCTTACATTTTCTAAGAATGAAATGTATTCATCTTTTATCAGCGTTTTCATCTTGTCCCATGGTAAACCTCATCTCGTTCCCATACTGGAGCAAACTAAGAGTATTTCATAAGCTTAAAATAGAAAAAATTATTTTGAATGTATTAATATAATAATCTATACAACTATCTACTACGGAATTAAAGGCCGTTTTATTAACACATGAAAATAAAAAGAAGCAGTCTTCAAGAATGAATTTAACGTAAATTGTTAACGTCCTTAACTCTAGTCCATGTATCTTGATATTGAAATATATATTGTAACGCGGGGTTATAAATGTTTCTACATCTCCCTTTTATAAATGATAATATTCTCTAGTGACATTGCTATTCTCAGTGAAAGTGAAGCAGGATTACATTTCTTATGAATGGAATAAGCGCAGAATACGGATTGATAGTTAACCGGAAAAAGGCAGAAGTCACGAGAAGTAGTAGAATCTTAACATCAAAATTGATCTCCAAGTAGACGACGTTAAGGAATTGTGCTACCTTGGAAGTAAAGTAACCCTTGACGGACGAAGCAAGGAGAACATAAAAAGCCAACCAGCACAGGCAAAGAGAGCACTCCTGGGCTAGAGACGTCTACTTTGTGAAACAGACCTTAATTTGAGGAAGCAAATGCTGACACTATACGTTTGAAGTACAACATTGTATAATTGCGAATCAAGGACAGTGGGAAAAGCGGCACAGAAAGGAATCTGTGCGACTTAGTTGCGGTGCTACAGAAGAACGTTGAAAAGTAGGTGGACTGATAAAGATAAAGAATGAGGAGGTTCCCCCCAGATCTGGCGATTAAGGAACTATGACGAAAGAAGAAAGGAGAGGATGATAGGACATGTGTTAAAGCTTTAGGTAATAACCTTCATGGTAACGGAAGGAGCTGTATAGGGTAAAAACTTAAGGGAAGACAGAGATTTGAATATATCCAACAAATAATTGAGGACGTGGGCTGCAAGTGCTGCTTTGATATGAAGAGGTTAATGCAGGTGAGGTAATCGTCGCGGGCCCCATCTAACCAGTCAAAAGACTGGAACAAAAAGCCTCTACTGCTATTCTGTTAGGAATTTGCTCATCACTTCCAGAGCTCGTGGCTGTTCTTTTCCCTTTCTCTTGAATATGTGGTCTGGAATACAGAGTAAGCTATCACACCTTACTAAAACATAAAGGCTTGTATCAATGACCACCTTCATCAACACCACGATTTCAGGTCGATCTTTCAAGATCAAGCTAATCATTCTCAGTAAAGAACTGGCTATCTCAAGGATCTGTTCTTGTGCCAATAATCTTCTGTTTGCACATCGATGACTTCCAGCTACCACCAGTACCACACCCTGTTATTCCAGCGACCTATCATTAGTTGCCCAAACTACCACGCTTAAGGAACACTCAACACCCTAGCCAAGGACCTACAATCTATATATTCATATAAAAAGAGGAGACTCTGTCTAAATGCATTAACACTGAAGTACGAAATAACAATATATATATACTGTCGTCACCGCATCACATGCCTATAACGCCACGTACTGTCAGGCGTCAATCAGTCTTTCGGTGGGCAGGTTCTACCATCCAGGGACACCAGTGGAATCCTGAAGATAATCGAAACGTCGAGCACTGAAGAAGTCTGAGGAGCAATGTGATGCGGCATAATGATTCAGATGATGAAGTTATCTTCCTAGGAGCCCGTAGATGTTTGAAAAGTATCGTGATTCCCGCCTTTAACTGCTGATAAAATATTTATAACAACTTGTTTCGGTTGACTGATCATCATCAGGTTCTTAAATGCATCTATAGCTTTGTAGTACGCGAATAAAGCAACACTGCCTTTTGTGAAAAGTGCAGCACCGAGAAGGAATTGCCCGAATAGCGCCACTCTTGGTGGAAATGGCGACGGGTGTGCAAGCAATACGTGTAACGATTTGCAGCAAGATGGGGTACACGTAGACCGAGCAGAGCCCTCTCGTGTCGGTCCGACATGGTCGTTGTTGCGCCAAGTGTAGTCGATGCAGAACTGTCACACAATGTGGAAACAATACAGTGAGCGCCTGTATGCCTCGTCGACGTCAAAGAGAGCCATATCGGCATGTGAGCGATTTCGAACGAGGCAGAATGATCGGTCTTCGGGAAACGGGGTTGTCATACCGTGACATTTCGGTTCGCACAGGGCATGCTGCTACGACAGTGCTGCGTGTGTGAAAGCAGTGGATAGAGGAAGGTCGCACGCAGCGACGAGCGGGAACTGGACCACGGAACACGACCACAGCGCGGGATGACTGTCATCTTGTCCGCATGGCCATTACGGACCGTACAGCGTCATCCACAGCGTTGGCTCGTCGGTGGAGCACTGCAACAGGTGTGAACTTCTCTGCATCGACGCTTCGTCGCCGTCTGCTGCAGGTTGGACTGGTACCACGCATGCCATTACGTCGGCTTCCATTGTCCAGAAACCGGAAGTTCCTCCGACTGCAGTGGAGACGTAAACACTGTCACTGGGGTGCTGAGGGGCAACATGTAATCTTTTCGGATGAGTCCCGCTTCAATGTGTCCTAGAGTGATGGCTGCATACGTGTCCGGCGGTACCGTGGTGAGCGCAACCTGGAGGGCTGCATTGTGGAGCGGCAAAAGCGGACAAACACCAGGTGTGATGGTGTGGTGCGCCATTGGTTACAATAACCGATCCCGCCTCGTACATATTGCGGGCACTTTGAACAGCAACCGGTACCTAACGGAGGCTGTGGAGCCTGAGGTACTCCCCCTGTTTCAGGCATCTCCACAGGCCACATTTCAACAGGACAATGCCCGGCCACATATTGAGATGAATGTACAAGCCTTCTTCGATGAGCGACGGGCACCATTGCTTCCCTGGCCTGCACGTTCGCCAGACAAGTCGCCCATCGAACATGTCTGGGATATGGTTGGTCGGCACCTGGTGCGGCACGGACCTCCAGTAACTGGTGTCACAGATTTGTGGGGCTCGGATACAAAGTGCGTGGACGGAAATCTCTCAGGAATGTATTCAGAACCCTTTTGATTCAATGCCACGGCGTATAGCAGCTCTGGTTGCAGCGCATGGTGGCCACACGACATACTGAATAGTAGGGCTCAAAGGACATGTACAGGTTTGAAAAGGTAATCATTTGTTACTTGGCATATGCCTAACCTGTGGTATTAAATTCATAGAATTCATGCGTTTCCTCCTTGGTGTTGTAATTTCCACAAACAGTTGTGTATGATTTAGGCACTGTTGTCACATAGTAGTGTAGATTACATCGCCAGTATACAAAGTGTGCCTGATAGTGTTCTGTTTCATGAAAGCGCCTACCTCGGCAGTCGGCGTTAAGGCTATGAACTGAAGCATGCTACATGTTCACAGCGCTAACGCCGGTTGCTGATTTATCATGAAACAATGCACTGCCTAGCGCAGTTTTTATACTGATGATGTAATTTACAGCACGGTGTGACAACAACAATGTATTCATGCTTTTATCAACTGTCGTCAATGATTTTATATTCACCTAATACGATGCTGTAACTGCTTTTAGCAACTTCATGGCGATAAGTGGATCGAAACTGGTTGTCTAAATAAAGGCGGTAATCACGACATTTTTCAGGTTTTACCATCAGTGGTCATAATGTTTCGGCCCGTCAGTAAGGGTATATCGCCCATCTTCAGCAGGTCATCACAAGTCATACACATTAACAAATACACTTCCATATGCACTAGACTTTCACGCTTATTGTATGGAACATACCGAAATAGAAATAAATTAAGATTCCCACTCTTCTTGCCGAGGTATTCAAGAGGTTTCCTTTGGTTCTAAGGCAAATGCCGGAAATGAAAATAACTGCCCACCCTCCTGCCAGTTATTCTCAAACGGGACTCTATCTGCCCCACTTCCATCTAGCTTGGTGTTTGGCTGTGAAGTCCCTGATCCTATTGACACTAGAATCGTCATTACACCCGGAGCCAGTTGTCTCTAGTGAATAAGAAGTACGAGGGAAAAAAAGCGAAAAAGAGAAACAGAAACACCAGAGAGATCACTAAAGTATCCAAAGCTGTTAGGAATGCGACAAACAAGTCTAATGTTGATGACGACTGCATTGTATGCTTGGATTTTGTATTGGATCTGCTTTTGTGCGTCTTGTACTCTGCTGGTAATGCTCTTTGCTGTGTTTACGCAAGGGTTGGCTCACAAAGTTACCTGTGAAGTCGCTCTTCACCCATTTCCGGGCTGGTACGAAATCTAAACGTAACCTATAACTTCTTCATCTAATCCATCAGTTTTTAGTGGTTTTGGACTCGAAAGGGAACACTGCTTTGTGGGAGTCTCGTTCGGTTCATGTAACAGATGGTATTTTCTTGTATCTTGTGGAATACAAAAGTTTGGTTACAGGCACTCGCTAAGCAGTCCATTTCTAGTCGACTATTATCATCGTCCAGGTCGAATGTATGCCGATTTACCTCACTTAGTGAGAGATGCTACAAAATTTTACTAAATTTTTCTCTGTCAATGAAGTAATATGGTCACCTAGTTGAAGACAGCACGAAAAGAAATAACAATAAAACATGCAATAGCGTACGTATTCATAATACCGTCACAGCGAGAATCACTGGCCTAACGAGTCTGAGAGGATTACTTAAATTCTACTAATGTGCTCTTTCCATTTCCTTTTCTTTTATTTTTCGTTGCAAGATGTACATTTTCCTGGATGGTTAACGTCATACCCTCATTTAAAACATTAGTTATATTCCATTATGGACAAAGTAACGTAGCTGAAGATTTAAACGAAAGAGGCGATTATAAATAAAACGAAATTCAAGCAAAATGGGTAATGGAAATACTGAATGAAATATCAAGGACAAAAATACAGGAAGATAAAATGGAAGAAATTAAATCGAAATTATACATAAAAGTAATTAAAATCACTTGCCGAAGATTCAAAGAGGAAAAAGAGTGATAGGAAGAAAAATGAGAGCAACATATGTTGATTAAAATGATGTTACAAATGAATAGAAGTAAACAAATTACCTTTACCCCAATTAATCGAATAAAAACTATGACAAAAACTTTCGATGCATCTGACGAGGTTGAAACCTATAGCCCCTTGCGCTTGAGGCCTGTACTTTATCCGTTATGCTGTATAACCACTTTGTTAATCATCCCTTTTTTTAAAGCTGACGAGCATTACGCGAAATTTCAAACTGTTGTCTTCGATTAATCGCACCGAGGAACATTATCGTATAGATGATTTCTAATAGTCGATCCCACCGCTGGGGATCTCTCCTAGTAAGAGTACTAAAAAGGAGTATCTACAAACAAACAAAAAATTAATATCATAACTTTGTTCTTGGAGTGATAATTAAAACTTTACGATTACCCACCGTTATCCGTTTCTAACGCCCTCGACGTCGACAGAACCTCAAAGTCTAACCTACACCTTCAACAGTGTGGTAGGTTCCTAAACTGCACTGCAGAAATTCTATTAAAGGAAACGTCCACTAAAATTCCTCTTCATTACGCCTAACAAACCAGTTCACCTCGAACGGTCGTTTTCAAGTGACTTCGTCAGAGTGGGTGTGCTAGCAAAATATGAATCATATTGAATAATGCGCAATCCATTCATATATGATGGTATCAGAGTGTTAGTCATCCCAATTTAGGGATGCGTTCTGACTCATACGACTATGTTACGTGGCAAGAGAATACAACAAAATATTTCCTGATGTTTTACTTTAGAAGAGAAGGATGAGTTCATCAACAAAGATGTCCCATGATTATGGTTTATTTACAAACGACGTTATGAAACACCGTAAGCTGCTCTTGAAAGTATTCTTTAATAACGGTCAAAGACCATTTTCCAGCAGAGTCTGTGTTAACGGCAAGTAATAATGCAGTGGCATGAAGAACAGTTACGTATTCTATAGCACGTACGTATGTTTATTCTCAATGCGCATAATATGATATGTTTAATCCTCACACATCTTACACTAGGCATGTGTAAACTTGTAGTTGCTAACTCTTGTTTCCCGCTTCAGTTTCCAGTCGACTATCTCTTTTTGACGTCACTGTATTCCAACGCAACTCATGCTGGTAGCCCAAGCTTTTAATATTAGGGGAGAGTGTTGCACCTTTCAGCACATTTCAAACTTTCGTCTGTAGCCACCTCTGTAACTGATGTTTTATACATTTTCTCATTTCATTTTCAAATGATTAGCATTCACTTCTGTAGGCTGCAGTCTTTTTCAGAAACCACAATAATTACTCCAGAAATGTAAGGTTTTCCCAAACGTAAAAAAATGTTCCAATGCACAACATGGTCATGTCCCATGTCGGCACTTACCAATCCTTCGATCTTTGAAGCTTCGGAGTTTCTGTGACACAGAGGTCGACTGGGAAGTGAGAGTCTGTTGAGTGGCTGGGTGGCAACCCGGAAGTGTGGCTAGTGGACCGACAGAATTTAGCAGGAGACTGTACTATGGAAATTATTTCAACTGAAGGTGGAGGGGAGAAAAGAAAGGAACTATTGATTTCAGCTGCATTGGACTTTATGCGAGTGAAAATTTGTGCTGCACTGAGATTCGAACCCGGAATCCCCTGCTTACTAGACATTAGTGTTAACCACTGTGCCACCCGGACACAGTGTTAATCATAAACGAGCGGACTATCTCGGAACGCTCTCCACCCAACTCACATTCCCAAGCAGTGCCAGCTCTCCACAGTTCCCGTCTGTGTCCTCCGCGCTCTCTAATTTTAGATTCCCACCGGAGGTCGGACATAATTGTGCAGCCATACTGAAGTCCGTGGATTCATTGACCATCGAGGCAAATCAATCATATGAATGCGTGGTGTCTGTTCTTTCGGGTATTTCCAATGAACAGACACCACACATGCTTGCATTTAGTTGATTCGTCTCGATGGGCAATGAATCCACCACCTTCACTGTGGATGCACAGCTACGTTCGACTCCTGTGGGAACCATAAAACAGTGAGCATAGAGGACATGGACAAGAAAGCCGATAGACGGCGCTAGATGCTAGACGTGCTGAGATAGTCCGTGCAATTGCGATACACGGTGTCCGGATGGTGCAGTGGTTAACGGAACTGTCTAGTAATTAGGGGATCCTGAGTTCGAGTCTCAGTACAACATACATTTTCACTCAAGGCCGCTGATTCCAATAAAGTTCCGACGCAGTTGGCATCAATAGTTCCTTCCGTTTCCTTTCATTTCACCCCATTTCACTTCCAATTTGATACCATATATCACAACTGCGGATTACTCGTGGTGTCTGTTCTTTCGGAGATTATTTATTCGTATATTAACTTGTAATCAATACATTGTACTAGTTATGCTGTATATACTTTGGGAGACTTTTATGTAATTTGATGATCAATAAATGTGACCGTGTATTGTACGCTCAGTCAACCGACTCCACGAATAATTATTTTGAGCGAAACTCCCCCATCTAAACACTAGGAACGAATATTCTATTGAAATTTCAAAGTTTTGCAGTCGAGGAAATCTTATCAACACTGTATTTAATACTGTTACACTATTACTCTATCACATACCAATAAACAGAATGCAAAAGCAAATTAAGTACAAATATTATAAAAAACAGGTCACAAGTTAAATTAATTTTAAAATAGAAGCCGTTGGAAACCATCACAAATTTCCATTTTCAAGACAGGTGCAATTATTAAGACATAAAAGAAACTCAGTCTATTTGCAAATATCACATGTTCCGTGGTAGAAGATATCCTTTCATTTCAAGGTGCAAGATGGTGCACGATTGGCAACGTACGTCTCAACTATCCACATGTTGAAGTTTAGAGGAAGTCAAGTTTTTCGGTGCTTTAACAGAGGAATGCATCGACATGATAGATAAAAAGGCAGAATTGTCCAAGAGGCATTTCTGGGCCCACTTTTGCCATGTCCTAATTGAGAGGCAGTCACCAACTTATTCTACATAGTGGGAATTGCAACATGACCAGAAATGCCCCTTAGACACTTCCGTCTTTTCATTCATCATATTGATGCATTCCTCTTTCAAAGTACAAAAATCTCTACTTCCTCTAAATTTGACAGTAACCAACTAGTAGGTTTCAAGCAGAACTTGGGATACATATAAAAAAAAGTAAGATTTTTTTTTACTAAAAACATACCTGGCCAGCTATAAATCCATAAAGTCATCAAATCTCTGAGGCCAGTTGTCAGTGTGAAAAGGGTACCTGGAGAAAAATTAATTAATCTGTTAGATGAGATACTTCGTAAATGGTGTAGTTACAATGAACATTTTTCAGTTAATGATAGTAGGTAGGAGGCACAGTCAATACAAGAGTGCGCATTAAATGAGGGTGCAAAGTTGGCTTCATCAGATTTAACTAATTTGTACACATCTGTCCAGCTGAAGAAACGAAAGACATTACAGAGAACCAAAGCAAGTTAAAATATCTTAAGTTGAAATAGATGAATTTATAAGACTATTAAAGTTTGTCTTATCGTTCAATTGCTTTATGTTTGAGGGTAAGTTTCACACACAAGATAATGGTTTGGCACTGGGTTGTGCATTAGCAAGACAGATGACAGACATTTTCATGAATGTATATCAAATAGCGTTTCTAAAGGATAACATTATATAAAGTGATAAACTGCACTTTTACGGCAGATATGTTGACGATATAGTTGTAGTGCATCACGGGCCCAAGGAAGAAATAAATAAATTGGAGAGTGATCTTCATAAAATGCATAAGAATATAGTGTACACAGTAAAGCATGGGCAACAAGAATTTTGAAATTATGTTGTTGTAATGATCGAGAATAGGAATAAGCCGCTTCAGATATGAATTAATAGGAAATTCATGTTCACAGGTGCAAAAATGGATAATGCCTCTTGCCAACCACGTAAACATAAAACAGCATCCTCAGAAATGCACTGCGTAGAGCTAATTCTATCCTGGTAAGGATGAAGAAATGAAAACACTTAGGAAAATAACAGTGGAAAACGATTTTGGCACGAGTTTAATTGATAGAACTGATGCAGAAGTAGGATATAGGATACGAAATGCAACAAAACGTGATAAATACACAGATATATAGAGTAGTGCCATTCCGGGGAATTATTTACACAAATTGATGAGGTTATTTAGTAATAAAGGTGTTAAAATTGCATTCATCACGGACGATAAATTGCAACTGAGGCTAAAGCATAAGACTGGCACAGATGAGAACTGGACGGGGAAAGTGTCAGGACTGTGGGGTGAAGTAAGCGGAGCTGATGGGTAGAAACTTTAAAATAAGTGTTAAAGAGCATAATAATATGCTAAGAGCCTCAAGAATGAGCAGTATTAATTGGGTAGTATCAAATACAGCATGAACGCTTTGCTCTTTGAAGAAAAAGGTAGATTGCTGTCAGATTTAGAGAAAGTAGAGATCTTTTTGTGCTTGAAGAGAGGAATGCGTCGAAGTGATGACTGAAAAGACGAAAGTCTCGAAGGAGCATTTCTGGGCCCACCTTAGTGATTTCCTCGTTTAGATGTAGCTACTAACTTATTCGCCGGCCGAAGTGGCCGTGCGGTTCTAGGCGCTGCAGTCTGGAACCGCGAGACCGCTACGGTCGCAGGTTCGAGTCCTGCCTCGGGCGTGGATGTGTGTGGTGTCCTTAGGTTGGTTAGCTTTAAGTAGTTCTAAGTGCTCAGATCCATTTTACTAACTTATTTCAATCTGTGGGAAGTCGTAGTGGCTCCTGTTGGTTTTTCTGCGTAGATGTACAAATTCCGACCTAGGTGACGTTTTAGAAGTATCTTTGGAATGTCGTGGGAGTTTCCGTAGGTCCCTAACCGAGTCCTGTTCGAATGTATGGACTAACAGGAGATAGTTCATGGAAAAAATGGCTATGAGCACTATGGGACTTAATATCTGAGGTCATCAGTCCCCTAGAACTTAGAACTACTTAAACCTAACTAACCTAAGGACATCACACACATCCATGCCCGAGGCAGGATTCGAACCTGCGACCGTAGCAGTCGCGTGGTTCCGGACTGAAGTTCCTAGAACCGCTCGGCCACATCGGCCGGCATAGTTCATGAAAAAGTCTTATGATTGATAGTGCATGTTTACTGCTGGAGTTTTCCTTTTGGTGGTGTCTAATGATTTTAAGACATGTTACAGAATAGATAGTCTGGTGCTACAGACCATAAGGAAATACCAAATGATGACGTGTACTGTTCTCTTTCTCGCTCTCCCTAGTCATTACAGTGGAAAGGTATTCCACTGAATAGTCGGTCAGACCGCCTGCGCTGTAGATCAGCAGATAGGAACGAGAGCAGCATCTGTGAGCTAAGCAGAATGGCTCATCCTCAAACATGAGCCACAAATTTGAATTAAATGACTCAGCCGACTAGCAGGTGATGTAAGTGCAACTAATTGATATGGACGACGTGGCTTGAACTCTCATAGCAAGCCTGTGTTACGAAGTACGCTGCTTTTAGAGGACAGTGGAGACCGACTTTAATACGCACGTTAAGAATACAAAGAGGAAACAATACCTGCGAATACCTCTGTCACTTCTTATTAAATTTTAGCCCCTTTACAGCATCAGGAAAGCACAAGGACTAATACATCTGCACAAGGGAATATTAAAAAAATGTATTAGTTGAAAGTAACCATTCTGCTAACAAATAATTAATATTGATTTCATTAAAGGGATGCGATAAGAAAGACAGTATGTTCTGGCATCGTGAGGGTGACACTATTAAGGGAGCTGATGCCTTAATAATGTGGTCTTCAGGTACTGAAGCATATTTGTAAAAACCGAAAGAAAATGGTCGCCGTGAGGTGACATAGTTTTCCAGTCAGTGATTTCTCTTCAATAAAACATTTTCGGGTACATGACGCCGTCGTCATGAGATGTCCTTCGTAGCTATCCCTATTCCTTGTGTTAGTAATCGATTAAAAGTAAATCCATAATTTGGCCGTCTTGAGGAATTGCAACTGGTTGACGTTCGCGAATTCTTTATTTGAATTTGTTTAACGGCCGGTTGGAAATTCAACACGTGTTGAGGCCAAATGGATATACGTCTTTCTCGAGCTCTTTCTTTAAAATTGTGGTGTCCTGCCCACTCCTCTCTTATAAGGTGCCTAAGGGATGCTGCTTTCTCATATAGCTATACAGCAATTCAAGCAAATCACATTAATGGTTTTTATTACAATAAAGTAGACTGACAGTTCTTAACTTTGGGTTGCAGGCAAATGGCAACACGCTAATAGTCAGTGTCCTTCGATATATACAATGTCCATATAAGTAATTCACACAAGTTCATATGGATCACCAATCACTGCTCTTCTAGTGCGTGGTTTCTAGTGCGGATCTGCTACTGCCGGTCTATTACTGTCCGGCCGACGCTGGCAGGAGCGGAGTTTGTACGAGGTGCATTCAAGTTCTAAATCCTCCGATTTTTTTTCTCCGGACTGGAAAGAGATAGAAACATGCGCATTGTTTTAAAACGAGGCCGTGTTCATTGTCAATACGTCCCAGAGATGGCAGCACCGTACGGCAGATGGAATCTTACCGCCAGCGGCGAGAATGAGAACTGTTTTAAATACTTAAAATGGCGACGTTTTCCTTACTTGAACAGCGTGCAATCATTCGTTTTCTGAATTTGCGTGGTGTGAAACCAATTGAAATTCATCGACAGTTGAAGGAGACATGTGGTGATGGAGTTATGGATGTGTCGAAAGTGTGTTCGTGGGTGCGGCAGTTTAATGAAGGCAGAACATCATGTGACAACAAACCGAAACAACCTTGGGCTCGCACAAGCCGGCCTGACGACATTATCGAGAAAGTGGAGAGAATTGTTTTGGGGGATCGCCGAATGACTGTTGAATAGATCGCCTCCAGAGTTGGCATTTCTGTGGGTTCTGTGCACACAATCCTGCATAACGATCTGAAAATGCGAAAAGTGTCATCCAGGTGGGTGCCACGAATGCTGACGGACCACATGGCTGCCCGTGTCGCATGTTGCCAAGCAATGTTGACGCGCAACGACAGCATGAATGGGACTTTCTTTTCGTCGGTTGTGACAGTGGATGAGACGTGGATGCCATTTTTCAATCCAGAAACAAAGCGCCAGTCAGCTCAATGGAAGCACACAGATTCACCGCCACCAAAAAAATTTCGGGTAATCGCCAGTGCTGAAAAAATGATGGTGTCCATGTTCTGGGACAGCGAGGGCGTAATCCTTACCCATTGCGTTCCAAAGGGCACTACGGTAACAGGTGCATCCTACGAAAATGTTTTGAAGTACAAATTCCTTCCTGCACCGCAACAAAAACGTCCGGGAAGGGCTGCGCGTTTGCTGTTTCACCAAGACAACGCACCCGCATATCGAGCTAACGTTACGCAACAGTTTCTTCGTGATAACAATTTTGAAGTGATTCCTCATGCTCCCTACTCACCTGACCTGGCTCCTAGTGACTTTTGGCTTTTTCCAACAATGAAAGACACTCTCCGTGGCCGCACATTCACCATCCGTGCTGCTATTGCCTCAGAGATTTTCCAGTGGTCAAAACAGACTCCTAAAGAAGCCTTCGCCGCTGCCATGGAATCATGGCGTCAGCGTTGTGAAAAACGTGTACGTCTGCAGGGCGATTACGTTGAAAAGTAACGCCAGTTTCATCGATTTCGGGTGAGTAGTTAATTAGAAAATAAATCGGAGGCCTTAGAACTTGAATGCACCTCGTATTCTCTTCGGATAGAGGCCTTTCCGGTTGTGGTGCGGTCCGAGTCGGCGCATGTCGGCCCACAGCCTTCTCTGCTCTTGCGGTCTTCTCCTTCATGCCGGTGCTTGCAGTTACGCCGGAACAAAAATGTTTTATACTTTCTCTCTATTTTTAAACTATGACTGGTATATAACTTTTGTGTAGCTTGTAACTCAGTAGCAGGTGGTCATGTACTATGTGCCTTCGACTGTTGCTAATGTAATAATAATTTGTAATTGGAACAAATAATATTTGTAATCGGAACAACCATTGCTTAAGATATTGAGGTGATTTATACATCTTACTGTTGTTTCTCAAAACCAAACCTTTAACTTTACTCCTCATACCTCACATGATTCCCGAAGGTCGTAATTGCACAGGTTTAAAAAAATTAACTCTCTGCTTGCCGAGAGCAGTAATGTAAATGTATTTTATTTCAGCGCATGTCCCTTTGTCGAATTACGAGCTCAGATGATGCGAGACAGTTGCAGAGAATATCTCTTGGTGCACTGTCGCAGGTCCAACTTAAAATCTCTCAGTTACATGACATAATTGTGGGTTAGTAAAGTCATAATTAAATCGAATATAATATTCCTTATTAAATAAACACAGTGACTTTGAATAATGGCAGGTTTTCGTCACATTTTATACTAACTTACAATCACGCTTCAATAATAAAACTTTCAACGTCACAGCGTCAATCTTCCACTACCTCTCTCTTTCCTAAAGATTAACAGCACTGTTGTTACATTTTCGGCAAGCTGGACTGATGTTGTGAGGTGCCGAACTTGCAACGTAATGATGACTTATTGGGGAAAGCACAATCAAGCAAAACAATGCTATATACGGAATCTGTTAATGTCGCGCAGTGTGGGGTGAACTGAACTGGGCGGCAGCAACTGCGCCGTGGTCGCGCACTGGTGTGTGGTCGAAAACGAGAAACTGAGAAATACGTTTGCTGTCTCGCGTAGGTTGTCCAGAACACGGCCTTATCAGGAAGCGTCCCGCGAGTTTCATATTCTCTCTCTCGCTAAGTGAAGAGCTTTAGCCCTACAAAAAAAATTGAACAGTATCATTTTGCAGGAAATTTAATGTAGTTAAA
Organism: Schistocerca piceifrons; assembly: GCF_021461385.2. Taxonomy (NCBI): domain Eukaryota; kingdom Metazoa; phylum Arthropoda; class Insecta; order Orthoptera; family Acrididae; genus Schistocerca; species Schistocerca piceifrons. The sequence goes on along the minus strand of NC_060143.1, from coordinate 395,191,392 downwards.
TTTTGTACTGGTATACGTTATCGCTAGAGACCATAATTTTCGAATTATTCGAGAAAAACGTACAAAAGTGATCTTCAAACGCGTTTTTCTTTAACATCTCAAGAACTGTGGCCTCCATCTAAAACGTAACACAGTAAAAAAAAGTTGCCTACAAAAGGCCTTGTTCATTTTTTTCCGTAAGACTAATAGTTTGTGCATAGCGAGCGAGAGAATATGAATCTCTCGTGCGTCCTTTTTGAAGCCATTGTGGGTTGCTTAAAATCATAGGTAGGTGCTGCTGAATTATTCTCTATGTTCCACAAGAATAGATCTCGTGAGAAATAAAACATATGAATACCTCTTGTCAGTTGCCAAGCAGCCTGTTAATTATTTGTAGTGATACTCATTGAAGGCAAGTTGAGTGTTATCAACTGTCTAGGTCCGTGAGATATCTTCTGTGTAAGGCTGCATGTATATCGGGTGTAAACGATAACTGTTTATTACGTACCACAGTGATGTAGGGGAGGTCGAAACGAACGTATTCATATGGGACACCTGCGGTCCATCCAGTTGGGATGGCTATAAAACCCACCTAAGTTACAGAGTATGCATGCCGCGAGAGATTTTCAAAATCCTGTAGCTCTCTTACGTTACCAGCTTAGTCAGGTATTTCGTTAACGTTATTAATTTGAAGTTTCCCGTGAGGATACTGAAAACATAAGACTGTTGCAAAGGTCCTGCAAAAACTACGTTTACAATTGAACCTAAACTTACTCTTTACATGCACAGTAGTTTTGTAGCCAGGAAGCCATACAAACAAAACGATTTAGTTGGTAGTTTTATGCTTCAGGAACTTCGACCTGTGGAAGCCACAGAGAGCGCATCCCATGCTCTAAAGGAAAAAGCATTGCTTCTGGATCCGGGACTGATGTCATGTCGACATTCTGGCGAACGGTGGTTGCTGTTTTGGTGTTTCAGTTTGCTGCTTGATATTACTGTATGAAATTGCTGCCCACTGTAGGCTTTACCTAAGAATTTCATTCGATCTCCACTTACGTTTCTTGAGTTTCAAGTACATTTGCAAGTCATGTTTATTCAGGACAGCTCCTCGTGCAGCGTGTTTCTTCAGTTTGCTGTAGGACTTTCATATTCCTTTGCGACCCATTCGAACCCACGAGCACACGCCATTGGTAGTGTCCATTTATAAGCAGTCCATCTGTGGTTATCGATAGCCTCCAACACTCTTCCCCTTCTTTCCCTTAAAAACAACGGGAAATTTTTGTTCATTTTATTTTTATACACCTGCATTTACATTACACTTCGCAGTCCACCCAAGGGTGTGTGGCGGAGGCTACTTCTGGTACCACTAACTAATCCCCCTACACTGTTCCCTTCGTTTATGGCGCGTGGCCTCTGTATTACTCTAATTTCTCCTGTGTTCTCTTTGTGATCACTTCACGAGATGTAAGTGAGGGAAGTCGGACTCTTGTAGGAAAATGCTCTCTCGAAATTTCAATAGTAAACATCTCCGTGATGCACAAGACCTCTCTCGTAACGTCTGTCTCTGGAGTTTATTTAGCACCTCTGTAACGCTCTCGCGGCGACTAAACAATCCCATAACAAAACGTGTAGCGTTATCTCTATCTCGTCTGTCAGTTCTACATGGTAGGAATCCCAGATATATGAACAGTACTCAAGAATCGACCAGACAAGTGCCTTGTATGACACTTGATTCGTGAATGAGTCTTTTCCTCAAGATTTTTCCTGTGACTCTGGTACTGCCTTTTCCTGCTATTTGTTTTATCTGGTCATTCCACTTCAGATTGCTCTGGATAGTTACTCCTTGATATTTTACAGTAGGTACTGTTACCAGGAATTTGACGTTAATAGTGTGGTTGTATTTGTCATTGCGGCGTTCGTACGTTGACTGAAAGCAGGGACCGTTTAACGATCTTCCACGGTGAAACAGTTCCGGAAGACCGAATTCAGTATTTCGGCCTTCGCCATATTATCTCCCGTTTCGGTACTGATAAGGTCACTGAGTGAATGAAAGGGGATTTCAGACCGCTTACTGGTTTTTCACGTGAGACCAAAACTATCTAGGGTTTTCACTGAACTCTGTTGACAAAATTTTGATTTCAGAGTCACTGAATGCCTCTCTCATTGCTCTCCTTAGCTCATTTTCGCCTTGTTCCGATTTTGTTTTCAGCTAGGTTTTGATATATATTCGAAACTCTCTTTGTTTACGAATCACTTTTCTAACAAGGCTATTAAATCTTGATGGGTGTTCCCCAACCCTTAATGCCTTTCTCGATCTCATCAGCAGGTTATGGTAATTTGCGATCTTGTGCAACACTGATACAGATGTTTTCTATTGCCAAGTGGGACAATCATGTCTGTACTACTATGTTACAAATTATGGCATTCATTTATCACATTTTGTGGACGCAGAATTAATGCGTTAAAGGATTTCCTTTGCAATACTTGTATAACCACGCGGTCTTGTTCTTTGATGTTGATACTAGGTGGCTTATTCCAAAACTGTTTTGCACAGGAAGATCGCACTGGAGTACCTCTTTAAAACAGTTGTGCAAACGAAGAAGTGGATGATATCGAAAGAAATGACCAGGGATAGAAAAGCAACTTAAATCGCTCAACAAAGGGAGCTTCACTGGGTCTGACGGGATACCAATACGATTCTACATAGACATAGAGTAGCAGCAGTGTACCATAGGTCTTTGGAGGAGCGAAGTGTCCCTGATGTTTGGAAAAAATCCCAGGTCATTCTCGTTTTCAAGATGGGTCGTCGACCAGGAACACAAGACTACAGGCATGTTCTCTGACGTCAGTCTCTTCTAGACTTTGGGAACATGTTTCATGCTCACGTATTATGACGTTTCTGGAGGCAGAAAAATGAGATTGTGTGTTAACTGGAATAAAAGGGTAAACTTTAAAGAGGTAAAAAAATTTAATGATAAATGTTCCAACTATACAGGGTGAGTCACCTAACATTACCACTGGACATATTTAGTAAACCACATCAAATACTGACGAATCGATTCCACAGACCGAACGTGAGGAGAGGGGCTAGTGTAATTGGTTAATACAAACCATAAAAAAATGCACGGAAGTATGTTTTTTAACACAAACCTACGTTTTTTAAATGGAACCCCGTTAGTTTTGTTAGCACATCTGAACATATAAACAAATACGTAATCAGTGCCGTTTGTTGCATTGTAAAATATTAATTACATCCGGAGATATTGTAACCTAAAGTTGACGCTTGAGTACCACTCCTCCGCTGTTCGATCGTGTGTTTCGGAGAGCACCGAATTACGTAGGGATCCAAAGGAACGGTGATGGATCTTAGGTACAGAAGAGACTGGAACAGCACATTACGTCCACATGTTAACAAATTTTTATTGGTCTTTTTCACTGAGGCTCATGTACATTACCATGAGGGGTGAGGTACACGTACACACGTGGTTTCCGTTTTCAATTACGGAGTGGAATAGAGTGTGTCCCGATATGTCAGGCCAATAGATGTTCAATGTGGTGGCCATCATTTGCTGCACACAATTGCAATCTCTGGCGTACTGAATGTCGTACACGCCGCAGTACATCTGGTGTAATGTCGCCGCAGGCTGCCAGAATACGTTGTTTCATATCCTCTGGGGTTGTAGGCACTTCGCGGTACACATTCTCCTTTAACGTACCCCACAGAAAGAAGTCCAGAGGTGTAAGATCAGGAGAACGGGCTGGCCAATTTATGCGTCCTCCATGTCCTATGAAACGCCCGTCGAACATCCTGTCAAGGGTCAGGCTAGTGTTAATTGCGGAATGTGCAGGTGCACCATCATGCTTATACCACATACGTCGACGCGTTTCCAGTGCGACATTTTCGAGCAACGTTGGCAGATCATTCTGTAGAAACGCGATGTATGTTGCAGCTGTTTGGGCCCCTGCAATGAAGTGAGGACCAATGAGGTGGTCGCCAATGATTCCGCACCATACATTTACAGTCCACGGTCGCTGTCGCTCTACCTGTCTGAGCCAGCGAGGATTGTCCACGGACCAGTAATGCATGTTCCGTAGATTCACTGCCCCGTGGTTTGTGAAACCCGCTTCATCGGTAAACAGGTAGAACTGCAACGCATTCTCTGTTAATGCCCATTGACAGAATTGCATTCGATGATTAAAGTCATCACCACGTAATTGCTGATGTAGCGACACATGAAACGGGTGAAAGCGGTGACGATGCAGTATGCGCATTACACTACTTTGACTCAGTCCACCGGCTCTCGCAATGTCCCGTGTACTCATGTGTGGGTTCATGGCAACAGCAGCTTACACACCAACTGCACCCGCTTCTCCTGTGACGGGCCTGTTACGGACCCGTTTGCATGCTACGACCATACCTGTTGCATACAGCTGGCGGTAGATGTTTTGCAATGTGCGGTCCGGGTACCGTTGTGCATACACTCTGCAGGCTTCAGCTGCATTTCGTCGACACTCGCTATAGACGAGTATCATCTCCGCCTTTTCAGAGTTCGAAAACACCATGGTCACGGTTCCTACAACACTATACTATCACAGACGTCTGGTAACACGGTGTACTACAGTTGGTCTGCGTGCGGAGACGAATGCAGAATAACAATAGCAGCAAGCGCTACATGCGGACACTGCGACAGCTAGACCAAACCACAACAGTGCACTACAGCCACACTCGTAAACACGGTCGTCATCGTAAACATGTCCCTGCAGATGCTGCTCGCCGACCGTGGCCCGTGTTTGTTACAACACGCAACTGAACGTCGGAGGTTTCAAGCGTCAACTTTAGGTTACAATATCTCCGGATGTAATTAACATTTTACAATGCAACAAACGGCACTGATTACGTATTTGTTTATATGTTCAGATGTGCTAACAAAACTAACGTGGTTCCATTTAAAAAACCTAGGTTTGTATTAAAAAACACACTTCCGTGCATTTTTGTATGGTTTGTATTAAACAATTACACTAGCCCCTCTCCTCACGTTCGGTCTGTGGAATCGGTTCGTCCGTATTTGATGTGGTTTACGAAATATATCCAGCGGTAACGTTAGGTGACTCACCCTGTATACAAGTCTTGCATATAAGACTTGTTTGTAAACAACATTTTTCATTTTGTTATCCGAGCATGCATGTACAATTTTTTCGAATTTCCTACTCGAGAGAAGCTATGTATAGTTGACCGTCAGAGAAGCAGGAATCTTTGAGGTCGATGCCACAATATTTTAAAGTTTGTACTTCCGATTTATTAATTTAAAACTGTAAGTTAATTTGATTGGAAACTGCTGTCCTTTAAATTGGAATTGCTTTTCAGTAATGATCAGTGGAATTCTGGCGATAAATAGTGTGTGTCCTTTGTACTTTCCAGTCCTAAGATGCTTCAATAGCTGTTTGTAGATCAAACTTGGCCGATTAGATAATTTTGGTGAGCTGAGATTTCTGAGTAGTATGATCGGAGATCTAGTTTTAATTCGAAGGTAGCGTAATGGTATTCCTGGTACTTGCAAACAGTTTAGAAATTCCGTAGCGGAGGAATTCTCTTTTGAATATTAAAGTTGATGTCGTCGACAATATAATTTTTGTTGCCAAAATTTCCCTTTTAAACAGTCAGTCCGGATTCGTATGGTTGTGAACAATGTTTGGAAAAAATCGGTCGATGAGTTCGTTTTCAGCAGTGGCTATGTTGCAGAAATCACTCTTGAGTTTAATGAGACCGGTTGTCTGGTCAGCAGAGTATGTGCTTTCGCCTTCGTAAAATTTGTTGAGCAAAATGTGCTGTTGTTTCGTCTTTTGATAGTTCAACTCTCGTATTTGAATGTGTGGCCAGACATGCGATTTTTTAAAGCATGCATTGATCTCGTCTGCTGTTGTTGACTTGGGGTTAACTCGAAGAGTTTATCGAAAATCTCCTGGGAGTAAGAGTAGAGATCCCCCAATCACTTTACAGTTTCCTCGCACGTCTTGTAATGTTCTGTTCATGGCTTCAAGTGATTTTTTATCTTCCATTGTCCATTCGTCCCAGAAGATAATTTTAGCTTGCTGTAGAAGTTCACCCCGTCCAGATGCTATTGAGATTTTACATCCTGGGAATTGTTCTTCGGATATATTTAAAGATAGTTGTAGAGCGGAATGGGCACTTCGTCCTCCATACGTAAGTGTAGCTACAATGCCACTGCAAGTGAGATGTATTGTTTAGCACGTATTTCTGCCAGCAATAGATTTATTAGAAACGTTTTCCCGGCGCCGCTTGTTGCGTCCAAGTAAATAATTCCACCAGTGTTGTTGTCGATACGGTTCATAATAACATTGTAAATTTCCTTCTTATTGAGGTGTGCTTTGCTGTGACTAATGTATTGAAGTAGTTCGTTGATGTAGCTATTTTACTTTTCAGAGTTTAGCACACTGATAGCATCTTTTCATGGTGCTTCCATCCCGGGTTTTACTAATGTCTGGTTGTTAATTGCTAAACGTTTATCTTCTAGGCGAATGAGTGTTTCCTCAAAGATATCGTCATTGAATTCGATGGTCAGTTCAGATGAGCCCGTCGGATTTGGAGGAGTATGTTATCAGTCAGTCTCGTTGAAGGAGCCCAATAGCTGTTTTGGATTCGATGGGTTATATGTTGTTTGAATTATGCCGCCTAAGTCTCTCATTTGTTCAGGTGAGTGAGGCTGCTTATACTGTAAACTCCTAATGGTTGTCATCTACCGGTAGTACTAAGCATTGGCATGCTTCTCTGTACGTCTGGCACAGGTAACCGTCAACTGTCTTAAGGTCTGTGAACCTTCTTGGTCCCTGTATTTCGTTTAGCAACATCCGCAGATAGAAACATTCGGCGTTTACATGATTCCTGGATGATTTTCTACTGGAACTACTTCTTTTCAGCGTTGAAAAATGTTTCTTGTTGTGTTCTACGTATAATAGGTAGTGACGTCGACTTATAGTAATATTATTGCGAATGGATCCGTCTGTCACAGCTGGTAAAAAGCGGTTAATGTTGTGTTCTGAGGTAGTTCGCTTGAAATATTTTTGGCGGTGTTTTTTGTAATCTCTCTGTCCAGTCTCTAGTGTTCTGCCAGATTATATGTAAATTGAAAGTGGGGAGGGTAAGAAAGGAAAAGAAACGGGAAACATCACTATTGTCAGCTGCAATAGGACTTTACGCGTAATTGGCGGCGGCGAATGGAAATGTGTACCGGACCGGGAATCGAACTCTGGATCTCCTGCTTTTTAGGCAAGTGCGGTAAACACTGCGCTATCCAGGACACAAAGTTATCCCAACTACGCCGGCTATCTCGGCTCGCCTCACGGCCGATCCACACTCCAATCGACCACCACGTATCCACAGCCCCAGTCCACTTCCTCCATATTCGCTCTTCCGAGATTCCCACAGAGGGTCAGACGTTTTTGTGCATCTGCACTGAAGAAGGTGGATTCATTTCCCAGCTAGTCCTATCAGATTATATGAATGTGTCGTGTCTGTTCTTTTGGAAATGTCATGGTGATCGCTCTCGTTGGTGGGAACACGTGCTTCACGCTCTCCGTCTGTTTCATTCCTTGCTGTTCTTTTGTTTTCCTCGTTTTCCTTTAGAACTGGCAAGAGCTCCTCCTCTCTCACGTTTGGCCCTTGTTCAACATACCCACGCGAAGAAAAGTTTTGCATCTCCTCGGTTCCGCGAGTTCCAAAACCTGTACAGCAAATTGGAATAGTAATCAACATAAACATCATTTCCGCCCTTTTTTTCGCTCATGAAAACCGCACATTTCATGTTGTACCACAAAACAGCGAGATCTTCAGAGGTAGTGGTCCAGATTGCTGTACACACCGGTACCTCTAGGACCCAGTAGCACGTCCTCTTGCATTGATGCATGCCTGTATTCGTCGTGGCATACTATCCACAAGTTCATCAAGGCACTGTTGGTCCAGATTGTCCAACTCATCAACGGTGATTTGGCGTAGGCTCCTCGAAGGGGTTGGTCGGACACGTCGTCCATAAACAGCCCTTTTCAATCTATCCCAAGCATGTTCGATA